>NC_090035.1:24665491-24847991 GCF_037176765.1 Anolis sagrei | reverse complement strand
ACAAGGATCCTTTTGGACTACCACTCCCATAATTGCCTGATCTGTGTGATTCTGGGAGCTGCAGTCCAAAATGAGGAACCTTCCTGAAGCCAGTGAATCCCATAGGCCCTATTTTGGAGGAGATGACTTGCAAAACCATCATCCTTGTCTTATAAATGGAAAAACCCTATGAAATTCATAGGAAGTTCTATGTGGATGACTGATCACTCCCAGATATGGGATTCCGGTGTCTTATTTAATATACTTGCGCAGCTGTGAATTAATGCAATTTATGCATCCTAGCTCAATGTTATGTTGTCATTTGGAGAAGCTCCAGCTTTTTTTTTTTTTTGACAGAGAAAGCTAAAGGCCTTACAAAACTACAACTCACATGATCACGTAGCATTGAGCCAAAGCAGTGGCATAAACTGGAATAATTCTACAGTGTAGACACACCTTTTGACAATCTTTCAGACCTATAAATACAGACTCAGAAAGAAGGGTAGCCGGCCACTCTGTTCTAAGATGGGATTTGAGGTCGAAGCTGGAAATTGTTGTTGTTGTTGTTGTTATCCTGCTTTATCCCTCTCTAAAGAGACTCAAAGCAGAAATATATTAGGATGATGTCTCTTCAAGATCCAAGTTTGAGCATTGGACTATGACTCTAGGGATCTGAGTTCAAATCCTTGCCATGGAAATTCACTAAGTCACATTCTCCCAGCCTCAAACGAAAGGCGGAATCCCCCTTTTGGCCCAATCTTGCCATAAGTTTGCTTTAAGGTGCCCTAAGCTGGAAATGACTTGGAGGCTTGCAATATAATAATAATAATAATAATAATAATAATAATAATACTTCATTTGTACCCTGCTACCATCTCCTCAAGGGACTCGGTGCGGCTTACATGAGGCCGAGCCCAAATACAACAATACAAGCAAAACAACAACAGTACAAGCAATTAAAATAAGACAAAGACAATAAAATATACAACATTATCAATAAGACAACACGCAATTAAAAACAGTGGGAAGGCCAAATGTAAAGTTAAAATGGAAATAATGCTGGAACATAGACGAAAGGTGATAGTGGCGTTTGTGGAAGGGCATACGAGCAGATCTAAAAAATGTAAAGTGCTTTGGAGGACAAAGTGCTATGGGATCATTATTCCGGGAAGGCACACTGGAACAACCATGTCTTCAAGCTCCTCCTAAAGACTGCCAAGGTTGGGGCCTGTTCGATGTCTTTAGGGAGTGAATTCCAGAGTTGGGGGGGGGGGGCACCACCGAAAAGGCCCTCTCTCTCGTCCCCACCAATCACGCCTGTGATGCTGGTGGAATCGAGAGCAGGGCCTCCCCGGATGATCAAAGGGATCACGTGGGTTCGTATACAGAGATGCGGTCACGCAGGTAGGTGGGTCCCAAACCGTTCAGGGCTTTGTAGGTAAGCACCTGCACCTTGGATTGGGTCCGGTAAATGAATGGCAGCCAGTGGAGCTCCTTGAACAGGAGGGTTGACCGCTCCCTGTAAGGCACCCCAGTTAGCAACCTGGCCGCCACCTGTTGGATCATCTGAAATTTCCGGGCCATTTTCAAGGGCAGCTCCACATAGAGTGCATTGCAGTAATATGTAGTCTTTCCCCCAATTTTTGCATCTTCCAGCAGAATTCTCAGCCTAGAAGAGAATTCTGAAGAAGAAGAGAATGATTTGTTCCAAGGTGACAATCTCTCCCTGAGATTCTTCCCTTTGTATCACAGGGCAGAGAAGGACTGCAATTCTACATTGGACTACATATTACTGCAATCCATTCTGCGAGCTGAAAAAAACGATCACACTTACAACCCCCATCCTTTGCTCCTTGAGAGTTGTAGTTTGCCCCCTTGGAAGGAGCCAAAACGCGACCTAATGCTCCATAATGAGGCCATGAATGGCACCTAGTTAGTGGGGCTGGCTACTTATTAACACCCAGTTACTGCCAAAGCGTGCCTCCCTTTCGAGAAGGAGGAAGGAGATATATGGTTCTCACCTTTGACTCCTCACTAAGGAGGAGAAGGGTCAAAGGTCTAATGGGGCCTAAGGTACCATGTTTACCAGGGAGACGCAGTATTCTAGACTCAAGTGACTCACAACGGTGCCATATTGGGACCACACAGAAGTGCCTTAAACTGAGTTATCTCTTGCAGAAAAATATTTAATCCCCTTTGGGACTACAATTCCCAGCATCCCTTAGCCATCATTGCAGTAAAAAAAAACTCCAATGCAATGATGCAAAACGGGTGTTATAATCCAAAGTATTGTTGTTGGTGGTGTTGTTGTTGTCATCATTATTAATTTTCCTGCAAATGTTTCATTTGGAGACAAACAAACTTGGCTCTGAATACAAATTCTCCCACCATTTCCTGTCGTAGTCACTGTGAATCGTACATTTGGTATCCCTGCGCTTGCACAATACAACTTTTCGGAAGCTTCTAGAAAGTAAAAGCACTTTCAGCCCTCAGCTAGGCCCGCTCCCCCTCCTCCCAAGTATATATAGCCCGTGGGCGGGACTAGCCGACAGTTCTCTTTATCTGCTTCCGTGCTTAGCAGCTTTGAGAACCTTCTGTGACTTGCTATCTTTGATCTGATCTCTACTTCGGATTTTTTGAACTTGGACTGTTTCTTGACGATTCTTCTGCACAAGCCCTCTTGTTAAGATCTGAACAGGACTATTTTTAAGGTATTTTGACCCCGGACCGGAATTGACAACCCTTCATCCTTGCGACCACTTCCTTTAAGAAGTACACTAGATGCCCAAACATTTTGCCGGACACAGATGGGCACACCCTTTGCCTTACATGCTTAGGAGAGGTCCACCTGACTCAATCTTGTGCCATATGCCTCTTCTTTACTCCTCAAACAAGGAAAAATAGGGTGTCCAGGCTCAGGGCAGCCCTCTATGAGAGGACCCTCATGCCGCCCGCTGCCCCGGGGCAACCCATCGAGCGCCCAGACTTACTTTTTTTGGCTTCCTCCAGTGGCCTGGCCAAGAAAAAGGCCAAGAGGCCCAAACCCAAGGAGGCTCAAGATGGCCGCCAAGCCCCCGCTCAGGAGAAGACCTTGAAAGAAAGAGCGGGAAGAACGCTGGCGGCCCGCCGCACCATTGCGCTGTCCCTGATGCCGAAGGCCCTGACTGGAGCTGCGCTCTCCCTACAGGTGGCTGAAACACCCATGGCAGCGCCTTTGATGTCGACTCCTCTGTCTCTGCATGCGCCCGTCGTGGCGCAGACCTGCCAGACTCCACCCCCATTGGCGATGCCGATCGTATCGCCCCCGTCCCTTAGTCGGGCTCGAGAGTCCCCGATGCCGCCATAGTCGGCTGGGACTGCTGCTACGGCCCCAGCGCCTTTGCCTTTGCTGCCGGCCTCCCTGCCGGAGGGAGCCTTCACGACCCTGCCCCCATCGGGGCCGGGCGAAGCGGCTGGGGGGAATCCCGATCACGCCCAGCTGGACGATGGGGATCTCCCCAGAGGGAGCGAGCTTGTTGGGGAAGGAGCCCCCGCAGTGCCGGTACCGGCACCCCCCAACCAACGTTGGCAGCAACACTCCGCGCACCGCCACAGCACGAGGCCTAGGCGATCGAGATCTCCGTCTAGGAGGAGTGGGAGATCGCATCGCCGATGACGTCGGTCGGCTTCCAGGTGTTTGCGTTCCTCCTCGACCTCCTCATCCTCTTCATCCTCCTGCTCCTCAGCCTACTCCAGGCGGAGCAGGCGATCTCGAGCTTCCAGATCCTCCCGCCGGCATCTTCCTTCTATGGCCCCTCCTCCCTGCCCAGGCTTTTGGCAGATGGGCCCTTCGGGCCAAATGATGTTCATGCAGGCTCCGATGCCTCTCATGCCTATACCCTTCTTCCCAGTGCCGGCAACAACAGGGGTTTCCTGTCGTAGTCACTGTGAATCGTACATCTGGTATCTCTGCGCCTGCGCAGTGCAACTTACGGAACCTTCTAGAAAGTAAAAAGGAACATTTTAGTCCTCAGCTAGGCCCGCCCATTCCCCCCCCCCCCGAGTATATATAGCCCGTGGGCGGGACTAGCCGACAGTTCTCTTAATCCGCTCGCATGTTTAGCAGCTTGGAGAACCTTCTGTGAACTTCAAAATTCTCTTATCGATTATATTGGCTTTTTTGAACTTGGACTGATTACTGACGATCCCTTCGCTTAGCCCTCTTGCGTTGATCTCTTTGACAGACTGAATTCTGAGGTATTTTGACCTACCAACTCTCTTTGATCGATTCCTGCTGTCATGGCAACCACTTCATTTAAGAAGTGTTCTAAGGGTCCCAATATTTTACCGGACACTGATGGGCATACCCTCTGCCTTACTTGCCTGGGCGAGGCCCATCTGACCCAGTCTTGCCCCATTTGCCTCTCGTTCACTCCTCAGACAAGGAAAAACAGGGTCTCTCGGCTCTGTGCGACGCTCTATGAAAGGGTCCTCCTGCCGCCCCCTGCCTCAGGGCAACCTTTCTTGTCATCTTCTGCGGGCCTCACCAAGAAAAAGGCAAAAAGGCCCAAGACGAAGGGGGTACAAGATGGCCACCAAGCCGCCGCTCAGGAGAAAACTCCTGAAGAAAGGGCGGGAAGAGTTCTGGACGTCCGCCCAAATGCTGCTCCCTTGGCGATGTCGGGCGTCCAACCAGAGGATGGGCTCCCCCTACAGGCGGCTGGAGCTCCCATCATGGGGCCCTCGACATCGACTCCGGTGCCCACCATAGCTCCCGCGTTGGAGCCGATCGGCCTCACGCCGCCTCCAGTGGCCTTCCCACTCTTCTCTCCTCTGCCCCGGAGCAGGGCTCGAGAATCGCTGATGCGGGCGGCCGCTGCCAATGCCGCCTCGACATCGGCGCTCCTGCCTCAGATGCCGGCCCTTGTGAAGGAACCTGACTCCGCCCCTTTGCCGACGCAGGTTGATGACGCGGCCGGGGGCAATTATGAGCTCGCACCACCGGTCCAGGAAGCCTCCTGCGGAGGGGGTGAGCTCGCCGCTGTCGAGGAGGCTTTGGCCTCAGTACCGGCTTCCCCCTCCCATCACTGGCCTCAGTCCCCACTGCGCCAGAGCAGCAGGAGGCTGAGGCGCTCGAGATCCCCCTCCCGGCGGAGCAGGAGATCGCGCTGCTGCTTCCTCATCTTCTTCCTCGTCCTCCTCGGATTACTCCCGACGAAGCAGAAGATCTAGGTCCTTGAGGTCCTCCAGATGGCATCGCCCCCCCGTGGGGCCCCCACCCTGCCCTGGCTTTTGGCAAATGGGCCCCTCGGGCCAATTGGTGTTTGTGCAGGCCCCTTTGCCTGCGTTACCGATGCCTCCGCTACCAACTCCATCCACGGCTTTAGCACCAGCTGCCTCTGTTGCTGCTTCATCAGCACCCATTGAGAGGCCCTCTACATCCACCCAAATTGCTCCAGGAAGGGCTGCTTTGTGCGGACCTGCTGCTGTGCTGAACGATACTGGTTTAGACTTGTGTAGTACTGTTGCTGTGTCAACCTCTTCCCAGCGTCATGCTGCAGTGCCATCAGGATAACTGCAATCAGGATAACCGGCCTGCTGACACATCTGATTTTCTGACTGCCTCTCAGACTAATTTACAAGGTGACTCTACTCCTATGGGGCCTGAGAACTCTGGACGTAGGGGGGGTGAGATAGATAGCTCTGACTCGGAGCAAGAACCTCTTGATGCTCAACATGGGGAAGACAATAGCGGTTCTTTTATCCATCCAGCTGATGTCAACAAATTTGTCGCACTGATTGACAGGATGATAAAAGCTTTAGACATCCCTGCCCCTAACCCCCCCGAGCACGTGGAGGACTCCATGTTCCCTTCTGATGAACAGATGGTGACTCCTGCCTCCCCCCTACCAGTGTTACCATACCTTCTTAAATTGGCTAAGGTGTCAGATTCCTCTCCTGCCTTTGTCCCGGCAATTCCCCGGCGATTGGATTCGCTTTATAAAATTGATGTGTCATCTGCTAAATGGGTCACGGCCCCACCTAAACCCAACACGGTGGTGGCCGAAGTAGCAAAGACAAAGCGTCCAAAAAAATCCCTCACCACCCCCCCCCCCCCCCCGATAGGGAAGGCAAGAAAATCGACACCTTGGGAAAAAAAGGCCCACTTTTCCGCAGGTTTGTTCACCCGGATGGCACACTATGCCACCTATGCTAGTGGATATCAGACCTTCCTTTGGGGAAAAATATTGCCGTACATTGAGTTACTGCCAGCGGATCAACAACGATTCCCCAGGGTGCTGCAAGCAGAGGCCCTTGCATTGTCAAAGATGCAGAAAGATTTTGCCAAGCACATCGCCGAGGCTGCTGGCAATCTCTTCTCTACCGCTACCTCATTGAGGAGACATGCATGGCTGCATGCTTCGAATTTATCGGAGGAAGGGAAGGCCCTCGCGGAGGACCTTCCTTTCCACGAGGATGGCCTTTTCAATCCGCAAATGGATGATAGGCTTAAACAGAAACAAGATGTGAGGCAAGCAGCGGGTAAATTTGGATACTCATGGCTACCTTACCCCCAACAGCGTCAGAAATGGAATCTGCCTGGCACTACCTTCCGTAGGAATTACGGAAATTCCAACGGGGGTCCCTTTAGGAACAGGAATAATAAATCTTCCAGGTTCCAGGTTGGGAGGAGGACTCCCTACTTTCCCAGGTCCCGTAACCAATCATTTGGAAACAGATCTAAAAATCAGACGGGCCCCAAGAAGCGTCTTTGATGCGCATGTCCCTGAAAATCCGTGTGAGCCGCATGTTGTTCCTTTGCCTGTTGCAAAAGATTAGGCTCCTGTTGTTCAGGCATGTTCGCCTGTTGTTTTACCCCAGTTTGAAGATAGACTTTCCTCTTTCTACCAGGCTTGGTCTACTATCACTACAGATAAATGGGTGTTGTCTATCATTGCCGAAGGTTATAACATTGAGTTCTTTGACCAACCAAGAGTGGGCCATATCAAATGTACCCTGCTGTCAGGCCCCTTGTTGGATGAAATTAAGATGTTACTGAATAAAGGAGCAATAGCTCCATTGGACCCTTCCATGTTTCCTTACTGTTTTTTCTCCCGTTATTTCCTGTTCTCCAAACGAGGAGGCGGGCTATGTCCCATCCTCGATCTCAGACATCTAAATGAGCATATCCGACCGAAAAAGTTCAGGATGGTTACTCTTGCTTCCATCTTGCCCTTGCTGTTTAGGGGTGCGCGGTTTGCCACCATCGACCTAAAGGACACGTGTTTTCATTTGTCTATTGCACACCACCACCGATTTCTCGCTTTTATGGTGGGAAGTCAGGCTTATTGTTTTAATATCCTCCCTTTTGGTTTATCAACAGCCCCCTGGGTCTTCACGAAATGCATGTCAGTGGTGGCCGCCTATCTGCACACTAGGGGGGTGACGGTTTATCCATACATTGACAATTGGCTGATCGTTTCGAGGTCGCGGGGCCAGCTTCATACTTAAATTTCTTGTGTTCTGTCCCTTCTCCAGTTTCTTGGCCTTGTTGTCAACATCGACAAGTGGTCCTTGTCCCCCTCTCAATGGATCGACTTCATCGGTGCCACGCTGGACTCAGTCGCTCAGAGAGCCTTCCTACCGGCAGACCGCTTTGCCAACCTGAGGGAGCTTGTACTACAGGTTATGCACTCGCCTTTTGTGACGGCCAGACAGGTGCAGGTCCTATTGGGACACATGGCCTCTACCATGGCTGTTACGCCGTATGCCAGACTGCGCATGCGGCCCCTCCAGTCATGGTTTGTGGTGACATTCAACCCCATCACGGACAACCTTTCTGTGCGGCTCACGCTGCCTACCGATGTCTGTCAGTCCCTTCGTTGCTGGAAGGATGCACTATGGGTGTGCGCGGGACTCCCCTTTCATCCTCCTCCCCCTACTTGTGTTATCACTACAGATTCTTCCCTCAAGGGTTGGGGAGCACACTCTCAGGACCTTATCGCTCAGGGTGTTTGGACAGGAGAAGAAACCACTTTGCACATAAACATTCTCGAGCTCATCGCAGTGCAAAGAGCACTAATGTCATTCGAAAGGGTTGTAAGGGGTCAGGTAGTACAAGTACTCACCGACAACACCACGGTGATGTACTACCTCAACAAACAAGGAGGCACCCACTCTCGGTCCCTGCTGAACTTGACCATTCAAATTTGGGACTGGTGTCTGGATCGGAATGTACATCTCATAGTAACGCACCTTCTGGGGGAACAGAATTTGTTGGCAGACGCACTCAGCAGGAGTCCGTTAACGCACCACGAGTGGTCCCTCAACTGGTGGGAAACTCTGAGACTCTTTCGAGCGTGGGGCACTCTGGAAGTAGACCTGTTTGCGACTCGCACCAATGCAAAGTGCGCTCTATTTTGCGCTCGAACTCAGCCCTCGACTGAGACAGGCTGTTTGGGGGACGCCTTTCTTCAGGACTGGTCGACTCACACCTCATATGCGTTCCCTCCCTTTCCTCTTCTTCTATGAGTGGTCGCAAAGATACAGAGAGAAGGCGCTCGGTGCATTTTGATAACTCCCTGGTGGCCCCGACAGCCATGGTTCTTGCCTCTGCTCAAGTTGGCGAGGGGAGTGTTCTTCCGACTGCTGAACAGAGTGGACCTTCTGACGTCACAGGACGACAGGGTGCTATACCCGGAGGTCCACAAACTGAAGCTTACGGCGTGGAGGATAGGAATGACTCTAGTTTCTTTCGAGACACTATCTACTCCAGTGTTAGAGATTATTGAGGCTGTGCACAGGGCCTCTACAAAATGTTCTTATTTGTATAAATGGTCTAGGTTTAGTGCCTTTAGGGGTTTGACCCAGTTAATGTTTCGACGTCTGTTGTGTTGGATTTTTTGGTATCCTTAGAGGACTTGGGTTTGTCCCTTTCTTCTCTAAAATGTTACTTAGCTGCCATTTCATGGTTCCGGCGTAAATCAGGTTTACCCTCGTGTTTTACTGATCCCTTGGTCAAAACATTTTTGAGGGGCTTTGCCAATATTAGACCGCCAGTGGCCCTGATTGCTCCATCATGGAGTTTAGAAGTTGTGTTATCTTGCCTTGCTAAGCCGCCATTCGAGCCCTTGGCAAGAGTGGATTTTTCCTTCTTGTCTTGGAAGACCGCTTTCCTTGTAGCGATTACATCCGCTAGGCGGTCAAGTGAATTATGTGCCTTGCGGGTGGACCCTCCCTATCTCAAATTTCATAGGGATAGAGCAGTTCTGCGGACAGACGTAGCATTCTTACCTAAGGTCGCAACATGATTTCACATGTCCCAAGAATTAGTACTGCCAGGTTTTTTCCAAAATCCAAATACACCTTCTCTGCATTTGCTTGATGTGCGCAGAGCGCTTGCTTTCTATGTTGATAGGACGGCAAGTGTTAGGAAAACACCGAGGTTATTTATAAAATATCGCAAGGATGAGTTGGGTCTTCCAGTGTCTTCACAAAGGTTTTCTTCCTGGATAGTTTCTGCTATCCATTTATGTTATCGCATGGTGGGCAAGGAGTTGCCAGTACAGGTCAGGGGACACTTTACTAGGTCGGTGGCAACTTCTATGGCATTCCTGAAAGGAGTGCCGTTGGAGGCCATCTGCCAGGCTGCTGTTTGGGCATCCCCCTTGATGTTCGTATCCCATTATAAGGTGGATACAGCTGTTGACAAGGAACTGGAATTTGGTAGAGCAGTACTTTCTTCGGTGGTGGCATGATCCCACCAACCGGAGTTCGTAACTCGCTAATCTACCAGATGTATGATTCACAGTGAGTACGACAGGAAATTATAAGTTGCTTACCTGTAACTGTAGTTTCCTGAGTAGTCACCTGTGAATTTGTACATACCCGCCCGTCCTCCCCTCGAGTATCATGCCACGCCTTCTAGCTGTTTTTGCAGCTGAAGAGAACTGTCGGCTAGTCCCGCCCACGGGCTATATATACTCGGGAGGGGGGGAATGGGCGGGCCTAGCTGAGGGCTAAAATGTTCCTTTTTTACTTTCTAGAAAGTTCCGTAAGTTGCACTGCGCAGGCGCAGAGATACCAGATGTACGAATTCACAGGTGACTACTCAGGAAACTACAGTTACAGGTAAGCAACTTATAACTCTTCCCCTTCCAGCTGCTGGTCCCTCAACAGCAAGTGACCAGCCCTCCACCTCTGCTCACCATGTTCCAGGCAGAGCTCCTCCATGCGGAGCCTCATTTCTGTTGGCCCCTGAGGACTCAAGCTCGTGTAATGCGTCATCCGTGTCGATTTCATCTCGACCGCCACTGGCGGTGCCTACCTACACTCAGGACAGAGTGCCTAGTGACAACGCCACTGTTTTGGCTCTTTCGCAAGCCAATCTACAAGGTGATTCTACCCCCATGGGACCATCCAGGGCATCTTTGCCCGAAGGCCCTGAGCAGAGAGCTGCTGAGCTGGATAGCTCTGACTCTGATCAAGAACATCTGGACAGTGCTCAACAGGGGGAGGGAGAAAATGCCTCATTTATTCACCCTGCTGATGTCAATAAATTTGCAGCACTTATTGATAGAATGATAAAGGCTCTGGACATCCCCGCCCCCAAGCCTCTTGAGCACATGGAGGACCCCATGTTCCCTTCCGAGGAGCAGGTTATAACCCCCGCGTCTCCTCTACCCGTGCTCCCTTACCTCCTGAAATTGGCGAGGGTGTCCGACATGTCCCCTTCCTTGGTCCCGGCCGTAGCCTCGACGTTTGGATTTATTGTATAAAATTGATGTGGCATCGGCAAAATGGGTCACAGCCCCTCCTAGACCTAACACTGTGGTGGCCGAGGTGGCAAAGACCAAACGACCCAAACATTCACTTACCGCCCCTCCCCCTGACAGGGAGGGTAAGAAGATTGACACTCTGGGAAGAAAGGCCCGCCTCTCGGCAGGCCTATTCACACGGATGGCACACTATGCCAGCTACGCCAGTGGTTATCAGACCTTTCTGTGGGAAAGATGTTACAATATATTGAGTTGTTACTGGCCGACCAGCAGTGTTTCCCTAGAGCACTGCAAGCGGAGGCGCTTGCATTATCTAAAATGCAAAAGGACTCGGCCAAACACATGGCCGAGGCCGCAGGTAACCTGTATTCTACCACAACTTCACTGAGGAGGCACGCGTGGCAGCGTGTCTCGAACTTGTCCGAGGAAGGGAAGGCCCTTGCAGAGGACCTCCCCTTCCACGAGGATGGCTTTTTCAATCTGCAAATGGATGATAGGCTGAAACAAAAACAAGATGTGAGACAGGCAGCTGGAAAATTTGGATATGCTTGGCAGCCTTATCCCCAACAGCGTCAAAGGTGGACTTTACCTTCCTCTGGCTCCCGTAGAAATTACAGTAATTCCTATGGAAACTCCTTTAGAGCTAGAAACAATAACTCCTCTATATTCCAGGGCGGGTGTCGGGGCCCCTACTTCCTGAGGCCCCGTAACCAAGCCTTTGGTAATAAGTCCAAGACCCAGCAAGGGCCCAAGAAGCGCCTTTGATGCACTGGCCCTGAAATTACCCAAGGGACGGTTGAAGCACTTCTGCCTGTTGCAGTTGATTTGGTCCCCGCTGTTCAGGCCACTCCACCTGCAGTTTCCCCTCAGTTTGAAGATAGGCTATTCCCGTTCCGTCAGGCCTGGTCTAATATCACCACGGATGGCTGGGTGCTTTCTATTGTCTCTCAAGGTTATGCAATTGAGTTCTGTGACCTACCCAGGGTGGGCCATGTCCAACACACGCTGCCGTCGGGTCCTTTGTTGAATGAAGTAAAAATGTTATTGGACAAAGGGGCTATTTCCCCCCTGGATCCTTCACTGTTCCTGTATTGCTTTTTCTCCCATTATTTTCTGGTTGCTAAACGCGGAGGTGGGCTGCGTCCCATCCTTGACCTCAGGCACCTGAATAAACATATTCGACCAAAAAAGTTCAGAATGGTCACTCTTGCATCCATCTTACCTTTACTTTCTCAGGGTGTATGGTTGGCCACTATCGATTTAAAGGACACATATTTCCATTTATCAATTGCACATCACCACCATAGATTCCTCGCCTTTATGGTGGGGAATAGGGCATATTGTTTCAATGTCCTCCCCTTTGGGCTGTCCACAGCCCCCCGGGTGTTCAAAAAATGCATGTCAGTGGTGGCCGCATACTTACGCGCTAGGGGCGTAACAGTGTATCCTTATATTGACGACTGGCTAGTTGTTTCGAGGTCACGGGACCAGCTTCAAACCCAAATCTCCTTTGTTCTGTCCCTTCTCCAGTCTCTCGGCCTGGTGGTCAACCTCGACAAGTTGTCTCTGTCCCCCTCTTAGCGGATCAACTTCATCAGGGCCATGCTGGATTCGGTCGCCCAGAGGGCCTTCCTTCCACTGGACCGCTTTGCCAACTTGAAGGAATTGGTGTTACAGGTCGTGACTTCCCACTCTGTGCCAGCCAAACTGATCCAGATCCTGCTGGGGCATATGGCTTCCACCACGGCTGTTACCCCGTATGCCAGGCTATGTATGCGTCCCCTTCAATCATGGTTTGTCTCAACGTTTAACCCACCTACGGACAAATCATCTGTGCAACTCACGCTGCCTGCCGCTTTTGTCAATCCCTATACCGTTGGCAGGATGTGCTGTGGTTATGCACGGGACTCCCCTTCCACCCGCCCCGTCCCACCCGAGTGATTACTACAGACTCTTCCCTCAGGGGGTTGGGCGCCCACTCTCAAGGCCTCATCGCTCAGGGCGTTTGGGTAGGAAGAGAAAACACCTTCCACATAAACGTTTTAGAGCTACTTGCGGTGGAAAGAGCACTGCACTCGTTCGAGAGTCATAAGGGGACAAGTAGTACAAGTCCTCACCGACAACACCACAGTGATGTACTACCTAAACAAGCAAGGGGGCACTCACTCCCTCCCCCTTCTGCAGCTGACCATTCCAATTTGGAATTGGTGCCTGGACAGAGGGGTGCATCTCCTGGTGACAGAGGGGTGCATCTCCTGTTGGCAGACTCACTCAGCAGGAGTCCATTGACACACCATGAGTGGTCTCTTCACCCTTGGGAAACTCGGAGGTTCTTCCAGGCGTGGGGCACCCCAGAGGTGGACCTATTCGCGACCCAGGCCAATTCGAAATGCGCCCTGTTTTGCACTCGGACTCAGGCCTCAGCCAAGAGGGGATGCCTGGGGGATGCGTTTCTCCTGGATTGGTCAACTCAGCCTGTATACGCCTTCCCTCCCTTCCCCCTTCTCCTAAGGGTGGTGGCCAAGATCCAAAGAGAAGGCGCACAGTGTATTTTGATAACCCCGTGGTGGCCTTGCCAGCCATGGTTCTCCCCACTCCACCAGATGGCGAGGGGAGTGTTCTTCAGGTTTCCAGACAGGACAGATCTTCTAACTTCACAGGGCTCCCTGGTTCTGTATCCAGATGTCTCCAAGCTGAAACTCACAGCGTGGAGGATCGTCCCACTCCTTTAGTTCCATTCGGGACTTTATCATCTACTATGATGATAAATGATCCTTTTGGCGATCATTGACGCTGCACATAGGACCTCTACAAAATGCTCCTATGTTTATAAGTGGACAAAATTTAGTTCATTTGCCCGTTCTAAGGGACTTGACCCTACTACTGTTCCGATTCCTGTTATTTTAGACTTTTTGGTGTCCCTAGCAGACTCGGGACTATCCCATTCTTCTTTGAAATGTCACCTAGCGGCCATTTCCTGGTTTAGAAGAAAGTCGGGACTGCCATTGTATTTTCTGGACCCGTTGGTCAAGACTTTTTTGAGGGGTTTTGCTAATATCAGACTTTCGGTGGCTCCGATTGCTCCATCGTGGAGCCTGGAACTTGTGTTATCGTGTCTTTCAAAACCACCCTTTGTGCCGTTAGCCAGGGTTGATCTTTCCTTTTTGTCATGAAAAACGGCTTTCCTGGTGGCCATTACGTCTGCTAGATGTTCTAGTGAGCTATGTGCTTTGCGAGTAGATCCCCCCTACCTCAAATTTCATGGAGATAGGGTGGTTTTGCGAACTCATGTGGCTTTCCTCCCTAAAGTTTCTACTCGTTTTCACATATCTCAGGAATTGGTGCTGCCAGGTTTCTTTCAGAATCCAGTTACGCCCACGGAGTGTTCTTTACATTTGCTTGATGTCCGCAGAGCCCTCGCTTTCTATGTCGATAGAACGGCTCCTCTAAGAAAGACTCTGAGGTTATTCGTGAAATATCGTAAAGACACCTTAGGTCTCCCATTGTCGTCTCAGAGATTCTCCTCCTGGATAGTTTCCGTTATCCGGTTATGCTATCGTTTGGCAGGCAAGGATTTGCTGTTGCAGATCAGGGGTCATTCTACCAGGGCTGTTGCTACATCAACGGCCTTCCTTAAAGGAGTGTCTCTAGATGCCATCTGCCGGGCTGCGGTTTGGTCATCCCCTTTGACATTTGTGTCTCATTACAAGATGGACGCAGTTTCCCAAAGGGACATGGAGTTTGGTAGAGCGGTGCTGTCTTCGGCGGTGGCATGATCCCACCAGCCAAGATTTGTGCTCGCTAATCTACCAAATGTACGATTCACAGTGACTATGACAGGAAATTATAAGTTGCTTACCTGTCACTGTAGTTTCCTGAGTAGTCACCTGTGAATTCGTACATACCCGCCCGTCCTCCCCTCGAGTATCATGCCACGCCTTCTAGCTGTTTTTGCAGCTGAAGAGAACTGTCGGCTAGTCCTGCCCACGGGCTATATATACTCGGGAGGGGGGGGAATGGGTGGGCCTAGCTGACGGCTGAAAGTGTTTTTACTTTCTAGAAGGTTCCGAAAAGTTGTATTGCGCAAGCACAGGGATACCAAATGTACGAATTCACAGGTGACTACTCAGGAAACTACAGTTACAGGTAAGCAACTTATAATTGTCCCTGATGGGATTTGTAGTTCAAAGGGTGACACTTTAACCTGCTTTGTATCCCAAGGGATCAATAGTTCCAACCCAGTAGGGCGGCATTGATCCATTCTTGGTTCTGCCGTCATTTTTTATCATTTCGAAGGAATTTGGAGCTCTCTCCAAAACCTGGAGTAGATCAGTGCCAAAGAGAAGAATCACCATCGCTTTCAGACTTGGAATAAATGGGAGGGAAAGATCTCAAAAGGTCTTAGAAGCAGGGCAAGAATAAAGAGGGGTGCAATCAGTGGGCTTCCCCAAAAGGATTATTATTTACATTGGATTCCCTTTTTGCAGTTTGTACTGGCCATGGGCAACTACCTGAACCACGGTCAACCAAAGGCCAACAAGACCACCAGCTTCAAGAACAACTTCCTGACTGAGGTAAGCAGCACCGGACAAAGGCACCACTTGAAGTGAAAGGAAGCACCCGTGTTCTCATATCTGTGTCCCCAAGTCCTATGCTGATCAAGCTTGAATAGCATTGAGTAACCTGCAAAGTCAATCAGTGAGGCTATCTGCATAGAGGTAGCCTGGGCTTTGTTGCCTGGAGGCATCCTCTGTTTGGGAGGCGTTAATCCACAAGCACATGAACAATTTCAACAGAAAGGAAGCAATCATGTAAATGAACAAAACCTGGTTACCAGTATTAAAAACACCAGAAGCACAATAGTAAATAAAGAACACAACCCGGAGACAGGATCACTCCAGGCAACAAATAATCAAGTGCCAGTGAGCACTTCCCAAACAGGTTGCCTCCAGGCAACAAAGGCCAGGCTACCTCTATGCACATATCCTCACTGTTTGACTTTGCAGCTTCATGGCTATTCAAGCTTGCTAACTGTAACATCCAAACTTGCTTTAAACAGACAAGGGTTTTTTCTCCCACCCTGGACTTTATTCCACAGATAAATATACACTCCATTTGCCTCAGTGCCAACAGACCCCTGAAGATGCCAGCTATAGATGCAGATGAAATGTCAGGAGAGAATGCTGCTGGTACATGGTCATGCAGCCTGAAAAACTCACAGCAACCTATTATTATTCCTCATGGCTTAGGATGGGGTGCACCGTTATTTTATTTATTTAAAGGGGACTCAGGGTGGAGCACAACATATAAACGGCAAACGTTCATAGCTAAAAACATATAATAAATATTATATAAAATACTCATATTGCATTGTATTTTTACAAAATACATATAATACACAGAACAAATTGGGCATAGAGTTCCACTGACTATTTTTCAAATACTTTTAAATCATTCTCTTTGGGGACTGAATTGTGCACCATGTGGCATAGAGTTCCACTGGCAATATTCAAATATGTATAGTCTCCTCTTTGGAGACTTCAGTGTCCAGAATACAGCTGGTGGCAGAGAGTTCCACAAACTATATTCCAATATATTTAAAAATGTATCTCTTGGGGACCTTTAGTGGACACGTGGACACCTTGTTGGCAGGAGTTCTACTGACTATCTTGCAATATTTTTTAATCTACCTCTTCGGGGATTTGAGTGGCTATAAAAACAGATCTAGCAATACTTTCCAATGAACTATGGGGAGTTTATAGTGGCCAGTGGTGCAAGGACTTCCCCTAACTGTATTCCTTTTTCTTCATCCCAGCTGAACACCACCAAAACAGTCGATGGGAAGTCCACCTTCCTACACATCCTTGCCAAATCGCTGGGCCAACATTTCCCGGAGCTGCTGGGCTTCGCCAAGGACCTGCCCACGGTGCCCCTCACTGCCAAAGGTGAGGTCCGTGGGCCTCCGATGGGCCTTTGTCATTTGTTTTATCAGTGGTGATATGAAATTTTAGTCTGCAATTAAATGAGAGAGTTCGGCCTGGTGAGCGTTTATGCCAAATGTAATTAATATCCAAAGTTGCAGATTAAAAAAACCTTACGAGTGAAGCAAAGACATAGAACAGAGGTGTTTATTGCATCTTGGCTGAGATGGGATGCTTGCGAGCTCCTACTCTAAAATTACAAGCATACAAGAGCATGTACTCTGGATAGTAATTTTTATACAACCAGTTCAATTGTTCCAGTTTGAACCATCCATCTTCTGTTTCTAGTTGTGTGAACTTTGATGATGTGGATGGAAATCTCCTCTTGGCCAGGCGAGGGAATCTCTGTGGGTTGAGAGGAGTCTCCAGAGTCTCTGGAGGAGGCACCGAAGGAGCAGAGAAGGGCCTGTCTCGTAGCCAAGGGCCTCCGCTGCGCCACCTTCTCCTCCTTCTCCCCACTCTTCCCCCTTCCTTCCTTCCCTCTTTCCTTCCTTCCTTTGACCTTGAAGGAGCAGACGCTTTACACTGAAGAAGTGGGTGTCCATGATAACATGTCCAATGTCTTTGTGGATAGAAGCATCAGACTGCAGGAGATCAAGAAGGGGGTGTAGTTTATACAGTCTACTTTACCCTACCCAGGTACACAAGAACAATATGAGGTATTCATACGCAATCCTGTCAAGAACCTGTTCCATGAAGGGAATGAGGCTTACCAAGAAGGCAACTGGGAAGGGTCTCTGAGCCATTACTCTGAAGCTTTGAACATTGCTGATTATGCCAGTTCTGAAGGGATCCACATTTCTGACAAAACATTAGAGAAGCTGCATATAAATCGCATTGCGTGTTATTTAAAGAAGGGCTAGCATGACAAAGTCCTAGAAGATTGTGGAGTAATTTTAAAGCTGAATGAAAACAATTTCTGAGCTCTCTATCGAAAAGCCAAAGTCTTAAAAGAGCTAAATGCTCCCTTGTGGTGCCACAGGATGAAAGTGTAGTAAAATTAACTCCAGAGCTTGCTCGGAAGCTTGGATTGAAAATAAGGAAAGCCTACATTAGGGCAAAACCTTCCCCAAGCTCTGTTTCTGGAGAAGTATCAAGTAAGGTTTCAAATGCTTCTATAGAAGATATTGAATCAGATTTTTCTGGCTGGAAGGAGAAGGGTCTTTCCTCCTCCGCCTCCTCACCCACCTCTCCGGGCTTTGTCCCTAATCTATCTGGCGATCTGACCCCTTTGCAACAGCTAACTTGATGGGCCTTCCTGTGGAGAAGACTCCACTCTCTGCCCCCTCCTTGGCCAATGGAGGGGCAATTTCCTCTCTCAGAAGGCTGCTTGGATTGCGGTGATGACAATGACATCCTTGGAAATGAAAAAGCTTTTTATTGATTTAAAATGAGCACTCGGGGGGAGGGAGACTCTGGGCCACGGGATGACTTCGCCCCCCCTCCCCAATTGGGAAGGCCGGGGGCCATGATTGGGACGAGTAGTCCTGAAGATTGGAAGGGGAGAAAGGGGGAAACAAGGGAAGTGGGGGGATTGGGGGGAGGGGGGAATGGGGAGTAAGGGGAGGGGAGGGAAAGGGACAAGGGTTCACGTTGTTTCAAGCCACAAAAAAGCTTTTAAAGGGAAATGGAAATGATGTCCCATAAATTAAGAATTTCAACACTTAACACGAGAGGGTTGGGGACGGTAATTAAGAGAAGGCGGATTGAATCTTTACTGAAGAAGGACGCAGCGGACCTCATCTTCCTACAGGAAACACATCAAAATAGGCGGGGCTCAAACGAGCTAAAGTCGAGCTGGATAAGGAACTATGAAACATCTTTTGGGTCATCAAAGTCAAGAGGAGTAGCAATAATAATAGCTAAGAAATGTAATTTTGTCATAAACAAGGTACTGAAAGATGAAGAGGGAAGATATATAATAATATATGGGGAAATAGGGGAGGAAAAATATGTATTAATAAATGTATACGCACCAAATGTAAAACAGCAAGAATTTTATGAAAAAGTGTTAGAGCAAATAGAGAATTACCATCAACAAAATGTAATATTTGGAGGAGATTGTAATTGCTGTATGGATTTAAAGAAGGATAAAACTACGATAGCATCAAAAGCTAGAAATATTGAAACAACGGAATTAAGTAGAGTAATGAATAAATGGCAATTAAAGGATGTGTGGAGATTGGTAAAAGGGAATGAAAGCAGATATACATATTATTCATCGGTACATAAGGTGTATACAAGAATTGATTATATTTTTGTCTCCAAAAATATGACAAGTAAAATGCTAAATGCTGATATAGGTATGATTAAGATTTCGGATCATGCTTTGGTTTCAATTGAGATTGTGTTGAAATGTGATTATGACAAAATGAAAAGGTGGAGGTTAAATACAAGAATACTAAATCATAAAGAGATAGTAGATAAAGTGCAAGCAGAATGGCAAGAAATATAGGGCTTTAATGAAAAGGGGGTGACAAAGGGAGTTCTATGGGACACTATGAAAGCAGTGACCAGAGGGTTATGTATAAAAGAGACAATTAAAAAGAAGGCAAGAAGAAAGGAAAAGGATTTTAGAAAGAGAAATAGAAGAGATTGAAAAAGCATATGTAATAAAGAGAGATAGATGAATTTATGCTAGGTTAAGAGCAAAAAAAGAGGAATTGGATAAAATGGAAATAGACGAAGTTCAAGAAAATTTAATTTATTTAAGGAGGGAATATTTTGAGTTTAGTGATAGGAATTCAAAGATGCTAGCCAAATCAACATAGAAAAAGAAAATGGAAGGAATGATAAATACGATAAAAGATAAAACAGGTAAATTATGTAGAGCTATGAAAGAAAAATTGAAAGTATTTGAAGAATTTTATAAAGAACTATATCAAACCAAAGCAAGCCCCATAGAGGCAATTAGGAAATATGTGGAGGAAAATTGGGAGAGTAAGCTGGAGGAGAAAGATAAAGAGTTACTGGAGCAACCTATTAAGAAAAAAGAAATAGAGGAAGTTATTAAGAAATTAAAAGTAGGGAAAGCTCCGGGCTTGGATGGTCTAGGGACAGAATATTATAAAAGCTTTAGAGAAGTTTTAACCCCAAAATTATTAGAATTGTATAATGGAATAATGAAGGGAGATAAAATACCCGAATCATGGAGGAGATCATTAATAATATTAATACCTAAACCTGATAAAGACTTAACACACCCAGGGTCATATAGGCCCGTATCATTAATTAATCAGGATGCAAAGATATTGTCCGCGATAATAGCCAATAGAATGAATAAATGTATGTATAAGTACATAAAAGAAGATCAGTGCGGGTTTATAAAAGGAAGACAAATGTCAAATTTGATAGGGAGAGTATTAAATAAAATTCATTGGGCTAAAGAGGGGAAAGAAAAAGCAGGGATATTATCATTTTTAAAGCGTTCAATTGTGTGGAATGGGAGACATTAAGGGAAATATTGAATAAATTTGGAATGGGAAATAGAATAAAAGGAGTACTAAAACAATTTTACTCAAGGAACTCAGCAGTGGTAACTATAAATGACGGAGTGACAAACGAAATAAAAGTGACTAGAGGAACCAGACAAGGGTGCCCTTTGTCTCCGATACTGTTTGCCATGGTGATAGAACTGTTTGCTAATAACATAAGGAATGATAAAAATTTAGAAGGGTTAGGAAAAAAGGAGAAACAGAAGGTGAGCTTATTCGCTGACGATACATTGTTATTTATAGAAAATATAGTGGAGAAAATGGATAGAATAAAAGAACATTTGGAGATATTTGGGAAAGCAACAGGTTTACAAGTTAATTGGAACAAGTCAGAAATGATGCTACTTAATTATACAAGAGAAGAAGAAAAAGATTTTATAGAACAGAGCAAAATGGGAATAAGAATTAAGAACAAATTAAAATACTTGGGAGTAATAATAACTAAGGATTTAAAAGAGATAGAGGAAGTAAATGTAGTAACATTAAGGAAAGAAGTCCAGAAAAAGTTAATAGAGTACGAAGGTATACGCTTATCCTGGTTTGGAAGAATAGCATTAGTAAAAATGAAAATACTTCCAAAAATAAATTTTATATTTAGGATGCTACCACTTCAAATTACAGAAGAAGAACTAACTAGATGGCAACAAATGATTAATAAGTACTGTAATGGAAGTAAAAGAAACAGACTAAATAAACAATTATGGTATAGATCGCAAAAGGAGGGTGGACTGGCGTTACCTAATATAAAAAAATATTATGATGCAAGTAGATTAAGTTTGGTTATAGAAGGAATGGTCAAAAAAGAGGGAATAGATTGGCTTATTAATGATTCAGGAAAAGTGGAAGATGAAACTTGGAATATATTTTTTTAAACAGTTTACTAGAAAAGAAATGAGGGAAATTAGAAACCCAATGCTGAGCAACATACTGAAAGTATGGAATAAATATAAGGGGAGGTTAATAAAGGAGGGATCAATTATAACCCCAATAGTGATGGAAAAGAAGTTCCCAAATTTTTTTTAAAAAGTAATGGATAAAAAGGTAAGGGAAATAAACTTAGATAGGATAGGGGATTGGATGAAGGTGGAAATGAAGAGGGAAATGATGGTGGAAGAGTTTAAAGAAATAAAATTGTCATGGTTTCATTGTATACAATTAGAACAATGGTTAATAAACTGGAAAAAAATAATAGAAGTGGAAGCCAACTCAATCAATTCGAACAAATAATACAGAAGGGAAGGGCTGTAGAAGAACACGAAAACTTGAGAGGTATAATTAGCAAAATTTATAAGATACTAATTGAAATGAAGGATGAAAAAACAAAAAAGTGCACCCTTAAAGAGATTTGGGAAGAGGATTTAGGGATAAAAATAAGTGAAATAGAGTGGCAACAATTATGGGGACAAAGACATTTAAAAAATTTATCGATACGAGTTAAAGAAAACTATTACAAGTTAATATGGAAGTGGTACTTGACACCGGTAAGAATAGCATATATGAATAAAAATAACTCAATAAATTGTTGGAGAGGGTGTCAAGAACCAGGAACATATATACACATGTGGTGGTAATGTAAATATGTAAATAATTTTTGGGAGAAAGTATTTAGAGAAATAGAAACTATAATGAATATAAAAATAGATAAAAGTCCTAGTATAGCCTTACTATCATTATATAACGATAAGCAATTGAAAAAGGAGGATAAAGAAGCGATAACAAACTTACTAACTATAGAAGACTGCTTATAGCAAGGAATTGGAAAAAAGAAATGAATATACAAATAGAGGAGTGGTATAAAGAAGCATGGAAAATAGCAATAAATGATAAATTGACATGTATATTAAAGGTTAAAAAAGGTATATGGAAACAAAGCGATTTTGATGCTGTATGGGGAAGATTTGTGGTAAATGGATTAAAAAATAAGGAAGGAAAATTACCGTCACAAGAAGAAATGAAATTTTGGACAGATGAAATGTAAGAATGGTGGCTTGAGACGGGTGGAGGGGAGCACTGTGGTGAAAAAAGGAAAAAAAGAAAAGGGGGGGGGGAAATGTCAGAGCAAAATAACAAAACAACATGTTAAAGAGGTTGATGTACAAAATGTAATAGTATGTAATAAATGTGATAAATCAATAAAAAATTATTAATAAATGGAAATGAAAAAGATGAGCTATTTGACTCAGTTTCAGACCCCAGGGAAAGCGCCATACCCAGCCCAGCCGTCCGCTGAGCACTCCCAGTGGCTACCATCGCTCCCAGCATCCCCTTCTCGGCCCTATTGCTGGGATCCTTGCCTGTGGGACCGGGGTCCTTCTCTACGGGCTCTTACTCTGAAATATAATGTTGCAATGACCCAAAGTTTTCTTTATCTTGAGCCATGCCTTGGGGGCCATTTCCCAATGTGAAACAATAGCTGAAGAATTTACTTCCTGACCTAAGTCAGGTGGAGGTCAATATCTCATTCTGGCATGTTGCCCTTGGAAAACTATAAATCCATAAATCCCTAACTTTAAATCCTTTTGTATTAGGGGTGGTGGTGGTAGTGTTCAATAACAATGGGACCACTGTCTCGTTAACATTTTCCCGATTTCTTTTGCTTCAGTGAACCAGAGGACCCTCATGGCTGACTTTAATGACCTCCGGACCACCATCGAGGAGATTGAAGAAGCCTGCCAGAACATGGTGCTTTCCCCAGAGGACAGGTTCACAGTCGTCATGGGCGTATCCTTTGGCCAAAACAAAAGGGGGGATATTTAGCATCAACCTTATGGAAAATGGAGTATCCTGACACCTGCCCCATTGCCAGAGGATGGAGCCACGGGTGTTCAAGTTGTTGCGGAACATACGTTACCCGAGATCATTTAGAGCACAATCAGATAGGAAACAGACCAGAGACAGCAATTGATTTCAGGCATTTTTACTATCAAGGTTGATAGGACGTTCAGAAACATTTACACAGAATAATCATTAACAAAGGTCCTTTATGTATTTTCCCATTTGCCTTTAGTCCTTCACCAAGATGACGTGCGTGATTTCTTCATATATGCTTTAATCATACTTATTCAAAGTAATTCTTAGAATTGACTTCTTTATAGAATACATCTGAATTTGCCTGCAATTTACATCAACTGAACCAGCAGATGACGCTAACCTTTAGATGTTCCAGCCTTAGATCAATTACTATTGTTTTACCTTGATATTTACTTTAGTACACAGGTGTATCGTTTGCCAAGAACATTCCTTTGGCAATGACAACAAACACATCAATTACTATTGTTTCCCAAAATGTCAGGTTCCATTAATGTTTAACTTCCTTGCCTCATGAAGCCTACTCATTTACTTTCATCTTTGGAACACTTCGCTCTCTCTACTAAACCTCCCTTGCTGCAGAACTCTTTCTTGCCAGTATTTCAAGGTACGCTTTTCTATATTCATTTTTATAATCATTATTTTTAATATTTCTCCTACTGACCGCTACAAAGTGGGGTCAGAGTGCATTCATTATACAGCACTACCCCTTGCAAAAATACAATTCCCATGGTTTTATAGCCTTATGCCATGGCAGTTCAAATGGGGTCAGAATGCAATTCCTGGGATTTTATAGCTACGAGCCATGGTGCATTCATGATGCAGCATAGATGTAGCCCTTGCAAAACTATAATTGTCAGGGTTTGATAGTATTGAGCCATGGTGCAGTGTATGGTGCATGATGCATTGTGAATGTAGCCCTTGCAAAACTACAATTATCATGATTTTATAACATTGAGCCATGGTACATTCATTATGCTGTGTAGATGTAGCCCTTGCAAAACTACAATTGATAGTGTTTGATAGCACTGAGAGATGGTGCATTTGTTAGGTAGCATAGATGTAGCCTTTGCAAAACCACAACTGCCAGGGTTTGATAGCCTTGAGCCAAGGTGAATTCCTTAGGTAGTGCAGATGTACCCCTTGTAAAACTACAATTGCCAGGGTTTGATAGCTTTGAGCCAAGGTGAATTCCTTATGTAGTGCAGATGTACCCCTTGTAAAACTACAATTTCCAGGGTTTGATAGCTTTGAGCCATGGTGCATTAGTTATGCATTGTAGATTTAGACCTTTCAAAACTACAGTTTCCATGGCTTTAAAGCATGGAGTGGGAGTTCAAATGAGGTCAGAGAGGTGGGTAGGAAATAAAATTGTTGTTGTTGTTGTTGTTGTTGTTGTTATGTACTGCAGATGTACCCTTTACAAAACTGCAATTCCTGCAATAGCATGTCATTGACCCATGATGCATTTATTATGAAAGATAGAAATACCCTTTGCAAGACTACAATTTCGAAGAATTTATAG
The DNA here is from genome assembly GCF_037176765.1 of Anolis sagrei. Classification (NCBI taxonomy): domain Eukaryota; kingdom Metazoa; phylum Chordata; class Lepidosauria; order Squamata; family Anolidae; genus Anolis; species Anolis sagrei. The sequence goes on along the minus strand of NC_090035.1, from coordinate 24,823,447 downwards.
TAACCAGCCATGTGAGTTCCAATGCTGCCAAATTGCAGTAATTCTACAGCATTGAGCCCAAAACTGGCTCCTGGATCATTTTAGGGTCTCTTCTTCTCTTGCAAAAAGATGGTTTTGGAGCTGGATTTCTCTCTTGAATAAATGCGGTAAAGGCGTATTTGGCAGCGAGGTCCTTTGGAGGGAATGTGGGCTGCAAGATGTACATGTTTGTCCTTAGCAGAACCTCCTTTCAGGCCTTCCTGGAGACAGCGCACCCCACCATCCAGGCCCTGGAAGACCTTCAATGCAAAGCCATGGAGGAGCTCAATAAGGTCCTTTCCTTCTTCAGGGAGGACACGAAAGCCACCACCTCCGAAGCCTTCTTTGGCATTTTGAGTTCATGAGCAAATTCGAGATGAGGTCTGGTTCTAAAGAGTTGTCTGTTGCCTTGGTTAGGGACGGTTGACTGCAAATCCACTCTGGATTTTATGCCTAACTGTAACTCTCCAAGCTGCAGCATCATTCCAGTACTTTCAGCACCTTGCATGGGGTCATTCCAGTCTGGAATAATACAGTATTGTGGGTTGATGTGATGGTTTCCTGGAAATATGAGAAATATATTAGATTGGCATCACAGGCCTGATGAGGAGCTTTCCTCTCATTGAAGCAATGATTCCAACTTTAAAGGAACTATCATCTCCACCAAATAAGATCTTCTGACTGGCACTAAAATGCAGAGTGGAGTCACTGTCCCATTGTTGTATTATATGTGTATGCATGCATACATACAAGCTATGCTCACACACTCTTCCATCCAAAAGATATTTATCTGTCCATCTAGTCATATTTCTTTCGTTCCTTCATTTTGGATGGAAAGGGTTATTACTTCTGTCAACAAGGAGCTGAGGAAGTTTACCCTGGAAAAAAAGAGGCTGAGGGAATGGGACATGAGGGCCAGGTTTAACTATTGGAAAGTAGGTCCCATTGAGGATGAAGAAGCAAGACTCTTTTTCTGCTGCTCCAGAGACTAGGACACAATAGAATCATGGAGTCAAGCTGCAAGAAAGGAGATTCCACCTGAACATTAGGAAATACTCTTTGATTGTAGGATATGTTCAGTGGTGGAACTTGTTTCCTAGGAGTCTGGAGGAGTCTACATATCTGGAGGTTTTCAAGCAATGTTAAATGTGCCCTCCTGTACGAAGCAGAAGAGGGTGGACTGAATGACCTTGGGGGTCCCTCCTGCTTCTATTGTTCGGACACACTGCCGTGTCCCTTTCTTCTTTGCATGGCCCAAAAACCTCCAGAATCTTTTATCCAATCAAACACTGGAGACAAGATCAAAATAGGTTTATTTGATCAAAGCACCCTGCTGGGTGGACAGAAGAAAGTGCCACAAAATACTGAGATGCAGCTCAGTTTGAAAGTCAAAACCTTGAGCATACACTATTTTCTCTGATTCATGCCTCATCTCTATCACTTTGTTTGTCCCTTCTCAGTTCCAGCTCTTATCAGTATCCCTGCTTTTCTCAGCAGCTGATTTTTGCATCCCCCTCCAGCCCATAAGTCATGTCCGAAGGTGGCAACAGAGATAAACAGATAGGAGAAATTGTTCAAAAAGCTGAATGCGTATTTTACTTTCTCTTTCGTCTTGACTGCCTCTCTGTAAGTAACTCTAAATAGTTGGAACTAGAAAGAAAGCATTTGTTCCCAAGGTTCTTGACAGAAATGCAGAGTTCCAGTGTGCTTGGTTTAAGAAGCACAGACGCAGGGGAAGAGCAGATAAGCCCAGCTTTGTTTTAAAAGTACTTGGCTCAGATCAAACTGCTCAGGATCTGGAGGCTGCAAAATCCAGGGGAAGGTTTGAACCCAACCTGCCATTTTTGGGACCCCTGATAGAGTGTCTCTTGGATGTCCTGATTCGGTGACTTAACATCTCTCTTTCTCTTGTTTCTTTCTCAGAGTGCCTTCAGTGACATCCAGACCGGGGAGGCACAACCAAGCCTCAGGGTGACTCCGCCGCTGGAGTCACCCTGAGGCTTGGACAATGTGGGTCATTTGGGCCCTTTATTCAATGGAGGACCTGGGGCGATGGCAGCTGTAAATAGAAGGATCAGCAAAGTCCTCCAAGGCTGGAGAAGGAAGGCCTCCCTGGTGGATCGAGAACAAAGGGGAAAAGGGCTACTTGGAAAGTGCACGGATCATGGCCTCCTGTGGCTTCCTCCTCTGCATTTCTGTTTCTATGGAGGGAGCCTTTCCCTGTGGCCTTGGCTGACAAACACAAACCTGCCACCGACCTGTGCATTAGCAGCCCTCGAACTTGCCTCCACGGCCACTTTTCTTCTCATTCTTCTTCGAAGCCAGTGGCAAACCTTTTCTCCACTCCAAGTGCCAGGAAACACCCTTTCTTCGGATGACTGAGCATCTTCACCGCACTGTTGCATCGGTTCCAGACCACTTGTATCATTACGGCTGCATTTCAGAGGATTCCTGGCCTTTGCTGTTTGCAAAGGGACTTAGATGGCATTAACGCGAAAGAAAGGGACATCTACACTGCCATATAATCCAATTTCTGATTCCCGATTCTCTGCTTTGAACTGGATTATATGGCAGTGAAGATTAAGGAGCCTTCTACACTGCCATATAATCCAGATTATCCAAGCAGATAATCCACTGCTTTGAACTGGATTGTATGAGTCTACACTGCCATATCATGCAGTTCAAAGCAAATCATCTGGAGTCTATATGGCAGTGTAGAATGGGCATCATATAATCCCGTTCAAAGCAGATAATCTGGGTTCAGATACTCGATTGTATTGCAATGTAGATCCTGCCTGAGAAATAAATCAATTTGATCCTGGATTTGTAGAGATAGTTACATCCAGTTTAATTTCATGGATGCACAGCTAGCTTTCTAAGGATGCATCTGCACTGTAAAATCAGCACACTTTGACACTACTTTGACTGCAATGGAATGATGGGATTTGGAGTTTAGGGAGGCGCCAGCTCTCTTTAGCAGATAAAGTCTTTGTGAAACTATAATTCACATTATTGCATAGCATTGAGCCATGGCAGTTAAAGTGATATCAAACAGGATTAGTTCTACAGTGTAGATGTACCCGGCATTTGCAATTTTAATAATTCAGGGAGATGTCATTCATATGGCCACTTCAGGTCCTCCCAATGCTAAGCCAAGATTCCTCTGTCCCTTAGCAAACTACACATCCCAGCATTCCTCAGCATGGAGCTACTACAGTTAAAGTGATACGAAACTAAGGATGTGGTGCAGATGTGCCCTCTGCCTTCCAAATGGGATCTGAGTCAATATATATCCATCAATGCCATTCTTTATTCTGAACACTATGTATTTTTTATTCTAAAAGAGCTGTTATTTAAAATCTAATTGAGGTGCTTTTATGGCTACTGGATATAGAGTATGTGAATATGTTATATAGGTCTGTGTCTCCGTCTGAATCTCTGTGCTCCCTTCTTGCAATAAAGCATCGGTCTTTCTTGCAGCAAAAGGTCAAACATTGCGTCTCTGTGGCTGATAGAATGAATGCAGTTTGCTCACACTTGAACCACAATGGCTGAATGCTATGGAATTGTAAGGGAGTTGTTTGCTTCATAAAGGCCTTGCAAAACCACAACTTCCAGGAGCAGTTCAAATAGGGTCAAGCTGCATTCATTCTGCAAAGTAGACACACCTTTTAGTACCACTCTTGAATGGAATGTATCAGAACAAGATATTCCCTTCTTTCAATTCATTCTTAGTGTTAGGCACACTCTCTTAGCCTCAAAGGGTGGCAATGGCAAGAAGTGCCTTTTGAATAAACTGTTGGTTTTTGCTTTAGTTTGCAATGTAACAACATGTAACAACAACAACAACAACAACAACAGGATGGACCAAGGTGTAAATAGGGACAACAACAATAATAACAGGATGGACCAAGGTGTGAATAGGGAATGAAGACGACCTGCAAACTCAACAGCTCTATTGCAAGAACTCCCCTTTTCTCCAGATGGATCTGGAAGAGTCCAGAAGACCTTTGGTGCAGATTCATGTGCTGTAATTGTGGTACATGGCCGGGAAGTTTGCGCTGGCCCCTTGCCTGCTGTTTATGATCCTGCCTGGAGTGAGACCATAAACAAGATATTGTGTTGCCAATATCACCAATTTGGGTTCCTTATTGACCTTGGGAAAAGGCGATCATTAACCAGACGCATGGACCAGCCACGTCACTCTTAGGATCTTAGAATTGGAAGGGACCCCGAAAGCCATCCAGCCCAGCCTTCCATAAAGGAAAGCACCATCTAAGCCAGTGGTTCTCAACCTTTCTAGTGCTGTGACCCCTAAATATAGTTTCTCATGTTGTTGTGACCCCCAACCATAAAATTATTTTAGTTGCTACTTTATAACTGTAATTTTGCAACTATTATGAATTGTAATGTAAATATCTGATATGCAGAAGGTATTTTCATTGTTACAAATAGAACATAATTAGTAATTTTTTTGAGATTAATCAGTGATTAATCTCAAAAACATGTTTGGGGAAGTATAGTCAATGGAGGATGAGATTTGCAGTATTTTCAACCGATTCAGCTCTGGTTTCTACAGAACACTGAGATCCCCCAAAATGACAGGCCTGGGCCAAACTTGGCATACAGAACTCCCATGACCAACAGAAAATATTGGAGAGGTTTGAGGAAAATAGACCCCGACATGTAGGAGTTGGAGTTACTTGGATGTATAGTATACCTGCCATCAAAGAACATTCTGAACACCATCAACAATGGAATTAAGCCAACCTTGGAATATAGAAGTCCCATCACCAACAGAAAATACTGGAGAGGTTTGGGGAAAATAGACCCTAACGTGTGGGCATTGGAGTTACTTGGATTACATTTCACCTGCCGTCAAAGAACATTCTGAACGCCATCAACAATAGAATTGAGCCAACCTTGGCATACAGAACTCTCATGACCAGAAAATACTGGAGAGGTTTGGAAGGATTTGACAGTAATTTCGGGGCGATGTAGGTCACCTGCATCCGGAGAGCATTGTGAACCCAAACAATGTCCTACTGCAGTGATTTGCAACCTTTGTTCCTCCTAGTTATTTTAGACTACACTGCCCAGAATTCCTGACAGTCGGTTGAGATAGCTAGAGCTTCTGGGAGTTGAAGTCCCAAACACCTGGCGGAACAAAGGTTGGGAGCCACTGTAGACAACTCCCTGGCACTCTCCCCTCAGCCTCCTTTTCCCCTGAGGCTATCTCCATGTTACAGAGCGCACCATGCAGGAGCACACGGGCCAGAAGAAGAGAGTGCTTGGATTGTGTCTTTCTCTTTGACAGAATGGGGCTGGAGTGGATGAGGTTTCTTCCAATTCTTTGGGTTTCTTCCAATTCTAGGAATCAATGCAGTAGAATTCAAAGACATGGCCCTGATAAGCCAATACGATGTGCAAATGTCAATCTAATCCCCTTTCAATACATCACATGGGCCTTGAGAAGCATTGGGGACTGTCTGTATAGTAAAGGAAATCTTAGGACATCATCATATGCCCAGAGACAAGAACGGAAGTCACTGAGTGTGTATTGATACACATGCACCTCCTTTTTGGCTGTGTGATGCCAGTGCTAGACTGGCGAAACACGGAGAGGCGGTGTGAAAAGCAACGGGCGCCCAGCCTTGCCATTAGGAATAATTGGGCTTCCGTTGCTGCCACCAGCAGAAGGCCCCCTCTGATGAGCTCCATACTGTTAGATGCCCAATTGTCCTGTTTCAAGTTCTGACGTCCCATTACACATTGTTCTCTATGGGTGTTCATCCACCATTGCCCATGTTTGGAAACATCACACAAAGAATCCATTGGTCTACCCACCCTGTATTTTTTTTTATCACGGAAAATTTCAATATCCAAAAGCCAAGAGATCCTTTGCCCTACCCTTGAGCCTGTTTGGGTCCAGGTGTGTGGGCTTCTGGTGCCCCATTCTCCATACTGAGGGGAGGGGCAGTCTCTGGGTCCCAAGGTGGAGTCAGACCAACTGTGGCCAGTTAATTCCTATGGCATGAAAGAAACCAAGCAAAATAGGTAGTGTCCAGAAGAAACAAAATAATAATAATAATAATAATAATAATAATAATAATAATAATAATCTTTATTTATACCCTGCCACCATCTCCCCCAATGGGGACTTGGGGCTGCTTACATGAGGTCAGGCCTAAACAACAAATTACAAGAAAATAAAATACGAATAACAATAAAATAAACAACATCACATTAAAGGACAAGAACGTTGAGAGCAATAGAATAAGATTGTGTGACTACTCTCCAAAAGTGCAACGGCAGAGCCGGTTTTGAGATTCCTTTTAAAGGTTTCTAAGGTAGGGGCTTTCCTAATCTCTCTGGGCAATGAGTTCCAGAGTCAGAGGGCCACAGAGGAGAAGGCTTTCTCCTTTGTACTCACCAGGCAGGCTTGAGAGACCGGCAAGGACAAAAGGAGGGCCTCCCCTGAAGATCGAAGAGTTCGGGATGGTTCATGGAGGGAGATACGATCACGAAGTAGGCGGGTCCCAAACCGTTTACGGCTTTATAGGTAAGAACTTGTACCTTGAATTGGAACCGGAAGATGAACGGCAGACAATGGAACTCCTTAAACAGGGGGGGTTGATTGCTCCCTATAAGTCGCCCCAGTTATTAATCTGGCTGCTGACCATTGGACAAGTTGTAATTTCCAGGCCGTCTTCAAGGGTAGCCCCACGTAGAGTGCATTGCAGTAATCCAGTCTAGAGATAACTAAGGCATGGACCACCATGGTCAAGTCAGACTTCACAAGGTATGGTCGCAGTTGGCGCACGAGTTTTAATTGTGCAAAGGTTCTCTTGGCCACCGCCGACACCTGTGCTTCAAGCGTCAGCGCTGGGTCCAGGAGAACCCCCAAACTGTGGACCTGTGACTTCAGGGGGAGTGCAACCCCGTCCAGCACAGGTTGCCACCCAATACCCTGATCAGATGGGCGACTGACCTGGAGGACCTTGTCTTGTCAGGATTAATCCTCAGCTTGTTCATCCTCATCCAGCCCATCACAGCAGCCAGGCACTGGTCCAGTATTCAGGGGTCTGAGCAGGAGCTTCACCGACTGGGAGCGACCCTCCAGGAAGGACCGGAGCCACAGAAGAACTGTGCCCCCGAGTCCCATCCCAGCGAGCCTCCCTAGAAGGATACCATGATCAATGGTATCGAAAGCCACTGAGATGTCCAAGAGAACAAGCAGGGTCATGCTCCCCCAGTCTAGTTCCCTATGGAGGTCATCCACCAAGGCGACCAAAGCCGTCTCAGTACTGTGCCCAGACCGAAAGCCAGACTGTGAATGGTCTAGAAAATCGGTGTCATCGAGCAATCCCTGGAGCTGCAAAGCAACCACCCACTCCAGAACCTTGACCAGAAAAGGGAGGTTGGAAATTGGTCTGTAGTTGTCACATATAGTCGGGTCAAGGGAGGCCTTCTTTAGCAGAGGTTTTACCACCGCCTGCTTAAGGCAGGATGGAAATTTCCCCTGGCCCAATGAGGCATTTATTATTGCAACAAACCATTCCAACAACCCCTCTCTGGCCAGCTTAACCAACCAGGAAGGGCAAGGGTCGCCCTCACTGCCCTAAGAATCTCCTCCACGTCATCAGGATGAACAAGGTGGACAGAATCCCATAAGATCAAATAGACAGGTTTCCCGGTTACCTCAACTGGCACTGCGTTTAAACTGGAGTCCGGCTCAAAACATATCTGAGCAACTTTGCCTGCAAAATGGCACGCAAAATCGCTGCACCGAGTTGCCGAGTCATCAGGAAGCTCCTCAACGTCAGGAAGCCGGAGGATCTCCCCAACAACCCGGAGCAACTCAGACGGTCTATTTGCTGCAGATGCTATGCGAGCAGTTGAGAATGTTTTCCTGGCTGCTTGCAAAGCTGTGGTATAAACCCTAATACAAAGTGAGGGGACATTCGGCAAGATGAGGGGATGTTCGGGAGTGATCGTGTCATCTCGCTATTATAGTGATTAACAAGGGCGTCGACAGGATCACCAGTCTCCAGGACAGCAAGATCCCCAAGAGACCTCAGGAGTCCTTCTGGATCCATCAGCCTCCTGGAGCGGACCATCTTAATGGGTCCACCACCCCTGCAGAGGTTAAAGGGCATGGCTAATCTTAAAGAGATCAGATGATGGTCAGACCATGACAATGGAAGAATGTTTTGCTCTTCACTCTGACTGTCCCACTGTCCACAAGAAAAACAAGGTCCAACATGTGTCCCACCTGATGCAAGGGGCCAGATATTACTTGAGTCAGCCCCATGGTCATCATAGCAACCATGAAATCCTGAGCTGCACCTGACAATGTGGTCTCGGCATGAATGTTAAAGTCTCCCAAAACTATAAATTGTTGGGAGGCCAAGGCCAGATTTGAGACTATGTCTGCTAGCTCAGACAGGGAAACTGCCGGGTCGCGGGGTGGACGGTACACCAGCAGAATCCCCAGGCTATCTCAGGTTCCCACTTTCAAGGAGACATACTCGAACCTCGGAAATTGCGGAACGGTGCATCTGATCAGGGCGAAGGACTGCTGAAAGATCTCTGCAACCCCACCTCCCTGCCCCCCCGGACCTAGCCTGCTGGTGCACCCCAAAACCTGGTGGGCACAGCAGGGTAAGGTTTACCCCCCCCCCCAACTCATCCAATCACGTCTCAGTGATGCATGCCAGATCTGCCAACTCATCCAGGATCAAGTCCTGAATGACAGATGTCTTACCATTGATAGATCTGGTGTTCAAAAGCAGTATTTTTAGTCCAGGGGGTCTGCAATGGAGACTACCGCACCTAACCTTCTCCAGGGTCGCAAGTACTCTGCTGCACTTCTCCCTGGGTAGAAAGTGACCTATCTTCCTCCTTCCTTACACCACCTCAATGGCACCCAACCCATTCAGAACCCCTCCCCCTGATGGATAGGCTGAATGGAACTATGATCTGAAGAGATTAGTCAGCTCTTCAAAACCAGAGAGCCACCTAACAAATTTATTTTACCAGAGGAGGAGGAAGAAATCTCCAAAGGAGATAGGGAGAAAGAGACATCTGAAATGGAGAGGGGGCTAAACAATGGGAGCGTGTATGGGCGGGATTGGAAATTGGAAGAGGCAAGAATGGGCACTAGGGAGGGAGTCTCAAAATAAAATTCTAACAAGGAAGGGGCTAAAATGGCAGGACTTTCTACCCTAATGCTGGGGCTTTTAGAAACCTGCGAATGTGACCTCAGACCTCAGTCTCACTACCTCTGAGGATGCTTGCCATAGATGCAGGCGAAACGTCAGGAGAAATGCCTCTAGAACATGGCCCTATAGCCCAAAAAAACCCACAAGAACCTAGTGATTCCAGCCATGAAAGCCTTCGACAGTAGTGGGATTTTTCGCAATCAAAGAAATTCCTTTAAAAAGGTGGTCAATTTTCTTATTCAGGGTCTCAATCTGTTGCAGCACAAGACTGAACGATTTCCCCAAGAGATCACATAGGTGAGAAAGATTGTTGTTCCTATGAGTTTCCAACATACTTCTTTCCTATCACAGCCAAAAACTTTCCTATAGTACCACTCTAATCCTTCAAATTCCTACGCAAAAACACAATATTCCTGTTTCCTATTACAATCAAAACTTCCCGATATACCTTCCACAATTCAACATACACGTGCCATTAATCATATTCCAAAACCCTACTCAAATCATCAAACACATTCCACAACCATCAAAACCAAAGCAACTAAACTCAAGGAGTTTTCAAAGGAGAAGGTAAAATTCCCCACCCCCACCTCAGATTCCTATGTGATCACTTCCTATGACTTCAAAAACCCACAAACCACCCCCCATCCTAACAACTCGAATGAGTCTCCACTGTTCCTGTAAAACTTTACATTATTATTACTTTATGTACACTCTGTATATACTCTATATTCACCCCATAAACACTCTATATACCCTCCACATATATTCCATATACACTGATTTACTTATGAACTATATACACTCTTTTTAAAAAAATAATATTTATTAGGGGGGGTTTGTGTACATTGTTTGTGAGACTTACTTTGCATATAACAAAATCAGACGAATAATAATAAGAGAATAAATAAATAAATAAATAAATAAAACAGACAAAACATACACCAAACCAGGAGGGGGGGAAAAGAAGCAAGTTGAGATGTAGGTTTGTAATGTGTGATCTTCCCGTGAATCCCAAGTGTCTCTTTATCTTCCTCCTTCTGTGATGAGGCTGCTTTCATGCAGTCTTGTGATTGGTGTGGGTCAAGGTAGCGAATAATCAGGGACCAATCCTTCCTTGCTTTTTGTTGACCCTTGAGATGTTGTGTTAATCAGTCCTTGTTTATAATGTCAGTCTTCAAATATCTTTAGACTTCCATGGAGATTCTTTAGATTTCCATTTCTTCACATAGACTATTCTCGCTGCATTCCCCCCCCCCCCCCGATCTTTCTTTTCTCATACCAAAGGTACACATGCCACCCACTTCTTAGGTCGTTACCTTCCAATACAAGTTCTTTAACTTTACTGAGATTTGTCCAGTCCCTTACCCACATGAGTCTGCACGCATCATGGTATAATTGCATGTCAGCTAACCCAACTCTCATTGGTTAAATTCAGAAATTTTATACGTGGTTTCTTCCCTGTCCAAATGAATTTGGATATCTCCCTATTCCAATTTTTAAAAGGTTTGGCATTCCTAATTATTGGGATGGATTGAAAGAGAAATAATAGTTTTGAAATTACTGTCATTTTAATAGCCAAGATTTTGGCTAAAAGTGATAGATTTAAGTTTTTCCATTTTTCCAAGTCCTTCTTAATTTCCTTCCATTTGTTCTCATAGTTGTTCTCAAGAAGCTGTGAGTTCTTTGTTGTTAAAGTTATTTCAAGATATTTAATTTTGGATACTACTTGTATACCTGTTATTTCCTCTAATCTGTTCTGTCTTGTTTTTGATATATTATTTGTCATTATCATTGTCTTTTTCTTATTTATTGTGAATACCTTTCCTCTCCCTTGCTCCGTTTTCTTTCCTGCTACCCTTTGACTCTTCTGATGTTTTTGCAGGGCCCCTACCACTCTTAGGGTGTCGTTCCTTCTCTCAGGCCCCTCTTTTGGGAGTTCTCTCCTGGCTCCTTTTCCTTGCTAGATGGGGCAGCCCACCCCCCAGGTCTTGGTAGGCACGATAGGAGGGGCGGACACACGCAGGGAACAAGGAGGACCAAAAGTTTCGGAGGGAAAGGTGAAGAAAGGCTCCCAAAGACCACAGGAAGCTCTCCAGGGAAGGGTCCTTTCTTGGGGTGCAGGCACCCGCCTTGCACTTATGTGAGGAGGAATGGGGGGGGGTCTCCTGTGATGAGCCCTTCCTTGGGACCTTGCCTTTCACCCTGGAGCCAAGCATTGATTCTCCCTGCATCTTTGCAGAGCCATAGTCCAGAAGCTCATAGGCTGTGTCATTCTGGTCTAGATGCCCTCGACGGGTCACACTCACTTCCAGGTCTGTGTGTGCCCCTCTGGGTCCCCTGCCAGTATAGAGTTGCGGGTCCTGCTCTCTGGTCCTCCTGCGTATAGTTTTCCGGAGCTTAGCCTCTGCTTGCTGAGTCAGCCCTACCACCAGCTCTTCATAGATAATGTCAGCATGGTGGAGAAAGGGCCCCTGAGCTCGGTAGTAGATGCGTGTCCAGTGCATGCGATGCGTGGCTGCTCCTGTGGGCAAGTGGAGGTCCTCCTGGGAAATTCTATTCTCTGCAGATGAGAAACAAGGATGGAGGAGACCTCCCTGGTCAACAACAGAGGACGAGCAGGTACATTGCAGGACAGTGGGGGAGAGAGAACCCTGCTGCTCTTCCCAGTTGGGCCTTGGGGGTTCCCCAGCCACAGGGCATGACAGGGCTATCTGGATACTGCTGACGCCATCTGCAAGACTGGGCTCCAGGGACAGCTGGCCACTTTCCACCTCGCTGGGTGGAGGAACTGGAGGACATCCAGGAGTGTTTCCACCGTCTTCCGTGGTCTGTGAGGAGGTACAGATGTTAGGGGCAGTCTCCTCCTTAGCAGCAGGTGGGCTCTGTGGCTCAGGCCCACTCTTGCCGACTATGGATTCTGAGCTCACTGCTGGGGTTTCTCTGGAGGCATCTTCTTCCTCCATGATCAGTGTCCCAGGGCTGCCTATGGCTGCCATTGCACAGATGGTTGTGTGGCTTTATGCTCTGGAGGTTGTGGATGGGCTTTGTGAATCTGTAGCATCCGCTTTGTCCTATAGTTGTGGGCTTTGCCCAGGCCACACTCTTGTAACTGCATGGCTTCCCCCTGAGGGGGTCCTTTCTTTCTCTGTTGTCTCCAAGGTCCCTTCCTGAGAGGTCTCTGAATTCACCTTGAATGTGGAGTCTGGTGGGCAGAAGGCACCAGACACCAGTGGCAAATCTTATGCATAATGTGGAAATCTAGCAATCCCCTGGTCTCTTTCTGGGAGGCTTGGAGATTCATGGCCTGACTACCTCTGGATGCTTTTGCCTTCAAACGTCTCCCATGGTGTTTTCTCTGGTGTTGGTCCTTTGGTTCCTCTGTGACCCGTGGACTACTCTCTCCAGAGACAGCTGATCTCTCATCCACATTAGCACTCCCATCACTAAGCATTCCTTCAGAGATGGTTGATGGGCTTTCTAAATCTCTGGCATCCACTTTGTCCAATGTTTGGAGACTCTGATCGGTCCATTCCACTGCAATTCCTTGGCTTCCCTCTAAGAAGGATATCTCTTCCTCTGTGGTCTTGAAAGTTCCTTCTTGTGGGGGGTCTCTGGGCTCACCTGAGTCTTGAGGTCAGTTTTGCTGAAGGCTGCTGAAGAGTTCGGGACCTCTAAAGGAAGGCCCGGCTGGTGGCAAATATTTTTATGCATGATATGGAACTTGCTCAGTTCCCTGTCCCCTTTGTGGGAAGCTGAGGAGTCCATGGTCTTCCCTCCTGCAGGTTCTTCAGCCATGGGTCTTGGTTGGTCCCTTACCTCACATCCCTCTGGGACCATCAGAGCCCTACCTCCCCCCAGTGTTTTGGTGGTGGTCAGTACCTTCTTGGTCTCGGGTCTGGCTTTTGCCCTCCATTCTCTCCAGTATAAGGAGTCCGGATGGTCACTGGGCAACCCCCAGAGGTACCTCAGGAACTTGTGCCAGATGTTCATGTCCACTTTATCCACCACACGCTCCTCCAGGTAGGGCAGGAATGGGCTCCTGAGCTGCTTCTGAGTAAAGGCAGGATCCAGCTTAAGAAAAGGGCCACCAAAAGTGGCCTTGCAGACTTCTACGGCTCAGAGTTGTTTTTCTACTGAGTTTCTTCCCAGATGGAATGCCAGTGTACTGATCATTCGAGAATGATCTTGAGTGGCAGCAGAAGAAAGAGCTGTTGGTGGTTTGTGGGATTCTTCTTTGGGTAACCCTTGGACCTCCTTTTTCTGAGGAGGACCGTCTCTTGGCGGTGTCCTTTCCTTTTTATGTCCCTGGCCTCCTCTTGCGGATTTTGACGATCCAGCTTCTTCCTGGTGGGACCGCTGTGCCCCAGTGGCTGGGGCAGCAGGTGAGACTACGCGGAGAGAATCCTGGACCTTTTTGGGGAGCCCCCACTGCCGCTGAATGGCCATCTTCTTCACACCGGCCTCCAGTTCCTTCTGGATCAGATCAGAGATTAAAGGTGGCTCATTGGTCTGGATCTCTACTTCCTGGACACTGCCAACCAGGCAATCTTTTGGCATTGGCACAGGCAATGGGGGTGAGAGGAAGGCCTGAAGAGACCTTTGAATGGTAATGGGAAGACCCCACTGGTGTTGAAGCTTCTTCCACTGGATATGGCATTCCAGCTTTTCCTTTTCCTCAGCCTGGAGAAATGGGATATTGTGTTTTTGGGCTTCGGCCTGTGTAAGCCGCATCGAATCCCTTGGGAGATGCTAGCGGGGTACAAATAAAGTTATAATAATAATAATAATAATAATAATAATAATAATAATAATAGCCACTTCCTGGAAAGGAGCCATCACTATACATCTCTTGTGCATTTCTTCCCTTTCCCCATCCAAGTCTTTCCTGGAAGAAGGGCGGAACCTTGCTGGGTGTGATGATGGAAGGTTTTTCAATGACCTCAACATTTGCTGTGGTAAGCTCCAAACATGCTCCACCTTCCGCCTCTGAAGGTGCCGCTCCAAGGAGGTCCTGGTGACTTCAGAGAGGAACACGGGTTCTTGCACCAAAACATGGACCTGAATCTCCTGCTTTTTAGGTTCGAGCCATGAAGGAGCATTGCTCACGAACCCCTCAAGAGACCTCTGGACAAGGCCTGGTAAGGCCCATGCATGGTGGATCCCCTTCCATGTCACATGAAGTTCTAGGGCTTCTCTCCTCTCCTTTGGGAGGAAGGGTGTCTTATTTTCCAAGAACTCAACTTCTACCTGTCTGTACCTGGGGAGCCAGATGGATAATCCTGGACCCATTCCTGCAAGCCCTTCTATGTAAGTCTTGCCCAGGCCCCACAGGGAAGCCAAGTGACAGCGCCAGACAGCCAACTCCACCCTCCCCATCTCTTTGTGAGATACCATGTGTAGAGCAGTGCTTCGGGGCTGCCTGGTGCCATGGCCAGGACAGATCAGCTTGGGAAGGGCTTGTCTTTCCAGGGGACCTCTATCTTCACAGGAGGCTCCAGTGTCCATTGAGGAAATGCTGAAATGATTCTCCATGTGTTTCTTAGCCACATGTTGCTGCACCTTCTTCAATATTTTAGCATCCAGCATTGGCTCTGCCCCTCTTTGGCAGAAAAAATGAAATGCAAAGATACAGAATGGGTGACGCCTGGCTCGAGAGCAGTACGTGTGAAAAACATATTGGAGTCCTCGTGGACAACAAGTTAAACATGAGCCAACAATGTGATGAGGCGGCAAAAAAAGCCAATGGGATTTTGGCCTGCATCAATAGGAGCATAGTGTCTAGATCTAAGGAAGTAATGCTACCCCTCTATTCTGCTTTGGTTAGACCACATCTGGAATATTGTGTCTAATTCTGGGCACCACAATTCAAGAGAGATATTGACAAGCTGGAATGTGTCCAGAGGAGGGCGACTAAAATGATCAAGGAGGACAAGCCCTATGAGGAGCAGCTTAGGGAACTGGGCATGTTTAGCCTGAAGAAGAGAAGGCTGAGAGGAGATATGATAGCCATGTATAAATATGTGAGAGAAAGCCACAGGGAGGAGGGAGCAAGCTTGTTTTCTGCTTCCTTGGAGACTAGGACGCGGAACAATGGCTTCAAACTACAAGAGAGGAGATTCCATCTGAACATTAGAAAGAACTTCCTGACTGTGAGAGCCGTTCAGCAGTGGAACTCTCTGCCCCGGAGTGTGGTGGAGGCTCCTTCTTTGGAAGCTTTTAAGCAGAGGCTGGATGGCCATTTGTCAGGGGTGATTTGAATGCAATATTCCTGCTTCTTGGCAGGGGGTTGGACTGGATGGCCCATGAGGTCTCTTCCAACTCTTTGATTCTATGATTCTATGATTCTTCTTTTTCGAATGTACTTTTCTGTACCTGTTGCTCCCATTGGCCAACTTCCAATGGGGCTTATCCCAAGGTCAGGCCCTCTGAGGGAGATTCTCCTGCTCTGGCCATCCGATGGTTCTGGGTGAAGACCACTATCTCTTGGTGCCATCAGGCGGATAGACTGAAGCACCCTCCTGGGCAAGCCCCGCTGATGCTGGAATGTTCTGTTACGAATGTGGAGTTCCAAGCAACTGGAGACTTCTTGGGAAAGGAAGAGAGCTCCCCTGGAATGATGTTAATGTCGATCGTAGTCTTTTGGTGGAAGGGTGCTTGGGGAAGCTCTGTTACAAAAGCCATCACAGACTTTTGGACAAGACCTGGTAATACCCATGCATGGTGCATCCTCTTCCATGTCACATGAAGTTCTAGGGCTTCTCTCCTCTCCTTTGGGAGGAAGGGTGTTTTATTCTCCAAGAACTCAACTTCTACCTGTCTATACCTGGGGAGCCAGATAGATAACGCTGGACCCATTCCTGCAAGTCCCTCTATGTAAGTCTTGCCCAGGCCTCACAGGGAAGCCAAATGACGGCACTGGACAGCCAACTCTACCCTCCCCATCTCTTTGTGGGATACCATGTGCAGAACAGTGCTTCGGGGCTGCCTGGTGCCATGGCCAGAGCGGATCAGCTTGGGAAGGGCTTGTCTTTCCACGGGACCTCCATCTTCACAGGAGGTTCCAGTGTCCATTGAGGGAACCCTGAAATGAATTTCCATGTGCTTCTTAGCCATGTGATACTGCACCTTCTTCAATATCTCAGCATCCAGCATAGGCACTGCCCCCCTTCTTTTCTGGATGTGCTTCTCTGTACGCGTTGTTCCCATTGGCCAACTTCCAGGGGGTGTTATCCCATGGTCAGGCCCTCTGCGGGAGCTCCTCCAGCTCTGGCCATCTGATGGTTCTTGGTGAAGACCACGATCCCTTGGGGCCATCAGGCGAAGGGACTGGAGCACCCTACTGGGCAGGGCCCACTGATACTGGAAAGTTCTGTTAAGAATGTGAAGTTCCAAGGAACTGGAGATCTTTTGGGAAAGGAAGGAGAGCTCCCCTGGAATGACGTTAATGTCAATCGTGGTCTTCTGGTGGAAGGATTCTTGGGAAGGCTCTGGCACAAAAGCCATTGTGGACTTTTGGACAAGACCAGATAATGCCCATGCCTGGTGGATCCTTTTCTTTGTCACATGAAGTTCTAGGGTTTTCCTAACCTCTTTCAGGATGAAGGGTGTCGGCATCTCCAAAAACTTAACATCTGCTTGTCTATACCCAGGGAACCGGATGGATAGCTCTGGAACTATTCCTGTGAACCCCTCGTTGTAGGTCTTGCTCGTGCCCCATAAGGAATCCAAATGATAGCTCTGGACACTCAACTCTATCATCCTCATCACTTTGTAGGAAACCATGGTCAGAGCAGTCCTTCGGGGCTGCCTGATACCATGGCCAGGACGGATCAGCTTGGGGCTTGTCCTGTCAGGGGATCTCTATCTTCACAGGTGGTTCCAATGTCTGTTGGCGGACTCTCAAAAAACATTTCCATATGCTTTTTAGCCACTTTTCTCGAGATCTTGATGTCCAGCTTACTTTCTGCTCCTCTCCCTTTCAGGATATCCTGCTCTGTGTCTCTTGCACCCATTGGTTGAAGCCCAATGAGGTTTTTCCCATGGACAGGCCATCTTTGGGGGTTTCTCCAGCTCTGCTTATCAGAAAGTTCTTGGTGATGACCTCCATCCCTTGGAGCCAGCATATAGAGAGGCCGGAGCACCCTCCTGGGCAAACCCCATTGTTGCTGGATTGTCCTCTTGTTAATGTGGAATTCCAAGCCACTGGAGATCTTTTGGGAAAGGAAGGAGAGCTCCCCTTGAATGATGTTGATCTCAATCATGGTCTTCGGATTGGATAGTGTTGGAGGAGGCTCTGGCACAAAAGCCACCATGG
The DNA here is from genome assembly GCF_037176765.1 of Anolis sagrei. Classification (NCBI taxonomy): domain Eukaryota; kingdom Metazoa; phylum Chordata; class Lepidosauria; order Squamata; family Anolidae; genus Anolis; species Anolis sagrei. Next base: position 24,805,888 of record NC_090035.1, on the reverse strand, counting down.
ACTCTTGGACAAGACCTGGTAATGCCCATTCATGGTTGATCTTCTTTGATACATGAATCTCTAACGCTTGCCTCTCCCCCTCCAGGAGAAAGGGTGTTTCTAATTCTGAGAAATCAATATGGCTCCCTCTGGGTCCTGGATGCTCAGGAGTGGGTTTGGGCTCCATCATTCCACTCAAAACCTCTGCATAGGGAGACCCCAAGCCCCAAAGGAATGCCATGTGATGGTACTTCACGGGCATCTCAATCTTGTCCATTTCCCCTGCATGGAGAAATGGGAAGGAGGCAGTGCAGAGCTTCTTCTGCATTAAAACCCAGAGGGATATTTCTGGGGAGGGGTTCCCTGGAAAGGAGGGGCACCTGAAGCCAAGAGTGCCTGACCATATCTGGACCTGATTCCAGGTGCACCTCCATGTACTTTCTGGCCAAGTGTACCTCCATCGTGTTCATGATTGTGTGTGCCAACATGGGGCGAAAATTCCTTTCTTTTCTCCCAGGGATGGAGAGCCCAGGATCCACACGATGACCAGGACCCTGGGAGAGTGTCACCTCATCTTCCATCTGCTGGGCATCAGGGGGTTCTACTATAATCCCTGGGCAGAGACCCTTCAGCGATTCCAGGATCCTCTTTGGCAGCCCCCACTGCCACTGCAGCTTCATTCTCTGAAGATGGAAGTCCAAGTGTTTAGAGTTGCTTTGTGGAAGAAAGGGAAGATCCTGCCACAGAACATTGACATAGATATACGCTTTTGAGAGGCTGGTCTGTGAACGGGGGCCTGGCTTGCACCATTCATACTGGAGCCTCTTCCTTTTAACATGGAGCTCCAAGGCTTCCCTCTCCTGCTTTTGGAGGAATGGGATCTCCTCTTCTGCAAATGGGAGGGCCTTTGCTTGTTTGGGCATGAGAGGCCGCAAGCAGGAGAGGGCACAGGGCACCCTTGGACCTAGATCCTCAAGGAAATGAGTGCCTCATCCCCAGAGGGACATAAGATGCTTGCGCCACAGGTTCAATTCCATGTCCTCCTGGCGCCCAAAGGTTAGGAATTGGCTGCGTGGTTCGGGCATCTCTGGCCAGGGAAGATCCTTTGGGGCAGAGGCTGCCTCAAAGGGGGTGAGGGGCATTGCCGGGATGATTGAGTCAAGGCCTGAGAAACTCCCAGTCGCACCTCCACACACTTCTTCTCAAAGTGGAGCACCATCTTCTCCAGGACTTCACAGAGCAGCATGGGGAACGCCCGAGGTTACAGTGGAGCTGATTCCCTCTGTTTCCTCAATCTGTACTCCATATCTGTGGTTCTAACCATCTCAGGGCAAAGTAGAAAGAGGGACTTCAGGACTCTCTTGGGCAGGTGCCATTCCTGGAAGATGACCCTTTTCTGCACGTTTCTCTCCAACTGTCATTGGGTGGCTTCTCTGAGGAAAGGAGCACAGCCACGTCCATCTGCCCAGGTCTCTGCATGTGTGGGGCTCCTGGGGAAAGCTTCCTCAGGGACCTCTGGACAAAAATGGGCAGCCCCCACAAGTGCTGCACCATCTTCCTTTTGATGTGCCATTCCAACTCCATCAGTGTTTCCTGGCCAATGAACAGCAGGGTCTCTGTGGAAGGGAACCTGACCCTTGTGCTCCTGCAAGTTGAGGAAGGAGGGGCTCCCTGAGGCCTGACATCTGCAGACAGGAAGGAGAGAGATGTTTGGTAGAGCGTGGACAGGCCCCACTTGAAAATCAAGTCTTTGTGGATGAGGTTGAATTCAAGGTGGCCCAAGGCTTCACATTCTATGAAGGAGAGCTCTTGGATTCTCAGCTGATGGGTTTTCATCCCATGTGGGATCATTTTTGGAAGTCTGTGGCATTTCCTGACCTGGTTGGCAGTCGCTGGGGACATCTCAAATGCCGCACCTGCCAGTTCCAGGTGGATCTCCATGGCCCTTTTGGCCACATGTCTTCACAGCATTGTGCACTGGTTGCATTCTTTATTTATTTATTTTATTTCACAGTTTTCTATACCGAGCTTCTCAACCTCATTGAGGGACTCAGCCCGGTTTCCAGCCATAAAAAACATATACACTCATTAAAATATCATATATCACAATTACAAAAACAACTTTAAAAACACTATATATAAAACTACAGTGGTCAGTTGTCCTATTAAGATGGATCTACATCAACTTCCATCCAGGGTCCTATGGTGTTGTCTCATTCATCGAAGGCCTGACTCCACAGCCACGTCTTCACCCGTTTCCTAAATGTTAGGATGGATGGGGCGGTTCTGGCCTCCAGAGGGAGAGAGTTCCAGAGTCGCGGGGCCACCACTGAGAAGGCCCTGTCCCTCGTCCCCACCTTGTCCCCACCCCCCCTCGTCCCCCCCCCCCAATTCTTGACATTGTCTTTGCAAGAGTGCCTCATCTGAAGGAGACATCCTCCCAGGTGTCTCGCCTTGAAGAGACCTTGAGGCTTCCCTGCTATCCCTGGCCACTTCTGGCATTGCAAGGGGGCCTGACATGAAGTTATGAAGAGAGTGCATGAACCTCCTGGGAAGACCAAACATCCTCTCTGCAATCTTTTTCCTAATGTGGTTGTCCAGGCGCTGTGCAGTCTTTGAGCAGATGAAAGTCAGGGAGCTGGTGAAGTACACCTTCACATCTATGTCCGGCAGAGGCATCCGACAGAAATCAGGCATCTGTGCCTCTGGAAGGAAGCTCTCCAAGGACCGTCGTATCAGCCTCGGCTGTCCCCACTGCCGCTGGAGTTTCTTCCCAATGACATGAGACTCCAAGAGCTGGCGCATACGGTGGAGCAGAAATGGTGTGTCTATACCTCTTAATTCAATGACGGTGTGTGTCTGGGGTGGAGTATCTGGCGGTGGCTGAGAAGGAGCAGGTGCCGCCTTGGGCAGGGACTGGAGGCACTGGGTTTGGCGGTTCCATAGGACCTGGAGGGACTTGCACTTCAGGTTCATGGACATGCGGTTGGTCCTCTGCTGTAGGAGGAGGCTTCGTCCACTGTGCTCCTGTGGGTGGCCAGGATCAGCTTGGGCAGAGGCCGCTTCCCCTCCTCTTCTGGGACAACGACTTTCTGGGAAGTCTCCACCCATTTAGAAAGGGCCTTTTGTCTAATATGGAGCGAGTTCTTGTCAATACGAATCAAAGTTTTGGCTTGGGAAGAGCTACGGGACCCCTCACTGGATGTGGAAGTATGGCAGGAACAGCGCTGGTGAGTCATTCTTGCTCCTGCACCCCTCGCTCTAGCACAAAGGCACTCCTCCTTGAAGACAGCCGTGGACAAATGCCTGGAGGCTAGCATCTCCCGGAATCTTCTGGGAAGTCCCCATCGCCTCTGTTCAACCATCTCCCTCAGGTGTTCTTCCAGGATCCTCCTGAAGGTTGCATTCCGGAAAAGGATCAGATGATGCCTTGGTCCCACCACGACTTCCCTTTCAGAGGACAATTGGAAAGTGGGCTTCGGAGCAGGTGGGAAAAAGGCCCTCTGTGATTTGCGGAAGATGGAAGGCAGCCCCATTTTTTGCTGTAGTCTTTTCATGAGCTGGTGTCTTTCCAAAGTTTGCTGCACAGAGTCAGGCACGAAGGGAGCCTCTGAGACACCAAAAAGAGCTTCTGGAGATTGGCTGTGGCTGCTTTCCGATGAGGACCTGAAATAAAGCCTTTGTACAGGAAGGCAGTCTCAGCCTTCTTCATCTTCATCTTCTTCCAAGGAAGACTCTTCGCTCTCTGAAGATGTCAGTGAAGAGCAAAAACTCAGGAACTCATCCTCATCCTCTTCTGACCAAAAGGACTCCCCTGTCTTGCTCTTCAAAGATGTTGTGAAGCTGTCAGGAGACTTTCGGGATGCCCAATGTTTTAACATCCTGAAGATAGCATAGCCAAAGAGGATAAACAGAGTCCCCCAAATAACAGCGCAACAAAACATCAATTCGCACAGGGAGGCATAAGAGCAGTCACCCGACTCCATCTTTCTCACCTGTGAAATGGAATCTCTCCCAACAAAGACTGCTCTATCTCCTATTGAACCAGAAGTGGGTCACAAAGGAGACATTCTCCTGGCTTTCTGACATTGGCAATCCAGAACCGATCCTCCATCCAAGCATTCCATTCCTATGGATGCAGCCCAGGATCAACATTGGCCTTTTAAAGGTTATGCGTGGCATTGACGACGCCTAACAAACAAAATGACTTGCATATGAACAGTGTGGGTGTGGGTGGGTTTTTGCTTTTTGCACAAATAAGCTTTTAAAATAAAAGCCTCAGAGTATGAGAAATTATTCCCAAACTGACAAAGCCGCTTGTAGCTCCATGCAGTGAAGAGGGAACTTTTAAACAATACTCTGTTTTGCAAACACAGTGCCATCAATTAGGGTCTAATCCAGTGTTTCTCAACCTGGGGGTCATGAGTGGGTTTTTAAAGCAGTTGTCATAGAAGGCAGTGGAGGCCCCCACTCCAAGTGTGGTCTGATACGCAGCAGAGAGTTCCGCAGTTCCTGGAAGTCTCAATTGGGCCAAAATGATGGAATGTGCCCCAACAGGCAGCTCAATGACAAGGACTGCACTCAGCCTCTATGCCTTTCTATTACTTTCCCCCAAGCCCTAACTTTGTAGCTATTCCCTAATAAAGATACTCGAAATTGCAACTTCTAAACTTTTCCACTTGATACTTTGTGTCCTTCCTTGCCTGCGCTATCAATTGCATGAAATAAATCTGCGGGCCTGCCTGGGATGCCTTCCTGGCACTCCGGGGACGCCGAATCTGCGTTTCATGAAACTGCGGATATGGGATTTCTCCTTTCGGATCCCCATATACACGAAAATCATGAAATGGCGTATCGGCTCCATTTTAATGCCATATTTTTCTATATTAAATTCTAAACTAGACTGCTATCTTGCTTTTCTCATTTTGGATCCCTACGCCCAGGAAATAACCTTTCTATTTTTGAGAATATAATTTGACAGAAAACAGCTGATTGCCAAAATCGCCGGTTCCATGCAAACAACTCGACTGCTCCTCGCCGCCGCTCGCCCCTGCCTAGCTCCGGACCCAGGGACTTGATGCAGTTCCCCCATAGGACTTCAGAGAGGAGCCAGGGTAGGGAGCCCTGGTCCTTGGGAAGGAATTGTAGTTCCCCAAGGACCAAGCTGTGGTTTCATAGCAGATCGGCCTGGGGCCCATCTGCCAACTTTTGCAAGACCAAAAACTTTCTGTTGCCTCCTTTGGACTTCAGGACACGTCTATTTCCCATGAACTTTCCTCAGAGGCATTGAACTCAAAACCGTCAGATGAAAAATCAGTTCTTTTATTAAATATTTGGGACGTGGGATGGGGATGGGATCTTTTGTACTATGTAATGCTTATGATTTAATTGTACGTGTATCTTTCTATGAAATATTGTTTGCCCTTCTGTTTTACCCCTCGCTCTTTGCTCCAGAAACGCGACCAGGAACTATTCAGGGCCTGAGGGAGGGCTATTGTCCTCCTCGAAACCAACCTTGTCACCAAACATTTGCATGGACAATAACAACTGGCAATTCTTTTGTTTATTTTCTGAGTTGGTCTGATAGACAGGGAATTTCTCTAGGCATACTTTAATTTAATCACAACAGGGCGAGACTGGCCCCAAGGGTCATCCTGCCCAGGTCTGTTTGTCTTCATCCACAAACCCATCAGGAAAACACACCTTATCAGATCAAAAACAGGAAACTCTTCTTAAACTAATCAACCTTTTCCGGCCAAAACAATGCCTCAATTCTCCAGCTGACCGATCGAGTCATAATCTCATCGGCCCCCATTGTCCATTATCGTCCCGCCTCCTCTTCCCTGATTCGTCAATCTCCAGAAGCAGAGAAGCCTCCTGATTGGCCCAGACTGAGGGCGGGCCGCCAAGCCTCCTCCCAGCTGTTCTGGTCACCAGCCAATCAGCAAGAAGCCGGGCGGGGAAGGGCAGGCGGGAAATTCAAACTCTCTGTATATAGGCTGTTAGGAATTGTGGGAGTTGAAGTCCAAAACACCTGGAGGCCCCAAGTTTGCGCATGCCTGTTGTGGTGGGATGGATGCAATAGCCACCTCTGCACAATCATTTGGTGTTTGTATAATCATTATAAAACCCAAGAATAATCTCTGAATGTGGACAAGCGCAAGATCATTATGTGACACCAGACACTCAAATGAAACTCATAATGTGGCCAACAAACGAAAACGAAACATGCCAAATGCAGGATTCATCAGTAGAGAAAAGTATATTCTATATGAACAACAAATAGTAAGCCTTCCCGACAGATGGCCATCCAGAGAAGGAGACTCCACCAAACTCCAAGGCAACATATGCTACAGTTGAATAGTCCTTATTATACTTTCCCCTCCAAATGGTTAGGTGGAATCTCTTTTTTTATAATTTGGCTCCATTTAGTCCTAGTCTCCAATGCAGCGGAAAGCAAGCCTCGCTCCCCCTAATATGACATCCTTTCCAATATTTAAAAATAATTAACAATCAACTCAACTTTCCTAGTGAACCTGGAAATCTTTTAGGGTATTTTGCATATTATTATGGCATTATTCTTATTCTTATTACTACTATTATTGTTATTATCACTATTATTACTATTATTGTATTATTATTACTATTACTACCATTATTACTATTATTGTTGCTATTATTATTGTATTATTACTATGACTGCAATTGTTACAATTACTATTATTACTATTATCACCATTATCATTATTACTACTACTAGTATTATCACTATTGCTATTATTGCTACTATTATCACTATTACTCTTATTACTACTATTATCACTATTATTATCATTATTATTATTGCTATTGGAGCCCCCAGTGGCGCAGTGGGTTAAACCCTTGTGCCGGCAGGACTGAAGACTGAAGGGTTGCAGGCTCAAATCTGGGGAGAGTGCGGATGAGCTCCCTCTGTCAGCTCCGGCTCCCCATGTGGGGGCATGAGAAAAGCCTCCCACAAGGCTGGTAAAACATTAAAACATTCTCTCATCCCCTGGGCAATGTCCTTGTAGACCGCCAATTCTCTCACAGCAGAAGCGACTTGCAGTTTGTCAAGTCGCTCCTGACACAAAAAATGTATCTATTATTATTATTATTATTATTATTATTATTATTATTGCTTAAGGCAGTGTTTCTCAACCTGGGAGTCGGGACTCCTGAGGGGGTCGCGAGGGGGTGTCAGAGGGGTCGCCAAAGACCATCAGAAAACACAATATTTTCTGATGGTCATGGGGATTCCATGTGGGAAGTTTGACCCAATTATATCGTTGGTGGAGTTCTTTGATCAATCAAAGAATGTTCTTTGATTGTAATTAACTATAAATCCCAGCAACTACAACTCCCAAATGTCAAGATATATTTTCCCCAGACTCCACCAGTGTTCACATTTGGGCATATTGAGTATTCGTGCCAAGTGTGGTCCAGATCCACCATTGCATGAGTCCACAGTGCTCTATGGAGATAGGTGAACTACAACTCTGATTGTAGGTGAACTATAAACTCAAGGTCAATGCCCATCAAACCCTTCCAGTGTTTTCCATTGATCATGGGAGCCAAGTTTGGCTCAAGTCCATCGCTGGTGGAGTTAAGAATGCTCTTTGATTATAAGTGAACTATAAATCTCAGCAACGACAACTCCCAAATTACAAAATCAATCCTCCCCCAACCCCAGTAGCATTCACATTTGGGTGTATTGGGTATTTGTGCCCAGTTTGGTCCAGTGAATGAAAATGCATCCTGCATATCAGATATTTACATTATGATTTATAATAGTAGTAAAATGACTGTTACGAAGTAGCAACGAAAACAATATGGTTGGGGGTCACCACAACATGAGGGACTGTATTAAGGGGTCACGGCATTAGGAAGGTTGAGAAACACTGCCTTAAGGGTTGCTTCCCTGTGGATGGAGCAAATCTCCAAACTCTTAAGAAATTATTATTGTGGGAAAGCATATGCAAATGATGCCCTTTGCTGAAGCAATGACTATGAGCCTTTCCATATTTATGGTCCCAAATTCCACTTAGAGTGCCATGTGATCCTCTTTCTTTATTCCTGGACATTGAAAACCACTCACTCCCAGAATTCTAATGTTCGCTTTCCTGGGGTCTCTTTGCTTGCACCTTTTCTTTGGGTCCCTAAACGTGATTACAAGATGGGGAATTTCAGAGAGGGGCAGAATTCCTATTTGGAGGCAATGTCCCTTACAAAACGGGAGGAGGTTTGCTAGAAATGTGGGATTGAAGGGGCATTGGATGGGGACATCTTTGCTGCCTTTTGCATGTGATGCCCTGAGGTCAACACGGGCAGAGCGCCCAAATCGGGGGATAAGCCTCACTTTTGTTTTGCAAAGCAAAGGGGGAAGTGTGCAGAGTGAGGTTACCAAGGCTTGTCATTCCATTGCCCAGCTGAATTATAGCTTTTTCAAGGCATTATTCTCCCTTTCCATAGGCACAAAAAGTCCAGATTTTCTCAACTAAGATGCATACCAATTTAGTAGTGAAATGCATGGTTTTTTTGGGGTTGGGGGGTGGGGGGCATAAATGCAACCCATTTCTTTTGCAATCTTTATACAAAGCTTGGCCTCTTAGGAAGGAAACTGTGGTGCCAAAACAGACAAAGGGAAAGATAACAGGGCGAAAGAAAGAATGCGGGGAATTTGCAACCTCACGCCATCATTTGCAGAAACAACAATCGAATGTCACGCTGGCTGCACATTTTCTATATTTATCTTCATTTTGGCATCCCATTCAGAAGTGGCATATAATCAGATGTCAATAAAACAGATGTTTGTTTTTAAAAGTGACACAAGGCTTCCTATGCCAGTTCTCCTTTTCTCCTCTGTCTAGTTAGAGCTTGTTTAGCAGCATTGGCAGCAAGAAGTAAAATCAAGGGGGGGGGGGGGAGAGGCCTGCTTCAGGGAGCTTTCAAAAAGTTCAAAATGTTTTTCTTTATTTCTTCATGGCTTATCTAACCTGTTTGTTTCATTTGGGACAATTTTTGGATTTTTAAAGATGGTAAAAACATACTGCCTTACTCTCCATTTTGGGGAGAAACTCCCCTTCTTTCTATTTGTTATAGTCATCTTCGGGAAGTCATTGGGTTTGCGTATATGAAAATGGTAGAAAAACATCTTGTTTGGAGGAGGCTAAGGAACTTGTCAAACTACAATTCCCAGAGGTCCATAGCATTGAGTTAAAGTGGAGCCAAACTGAATGCATTATGCAGTGCAGAAGCACCCATAACCTGCAACAGTTCTGATTTAAACGTTGCAATTAATCCTTATCAGTCCTATTTTCCAAATGCTTTTAAAATGCCCTGTTTTCTCTCTTTCCTCTTCTCATTTTGTTGTCAAACATGAATTTAGGAGGCCTTGCTGAAGCAGAAGCCAGCCAGAGCCAAAAAAGAGGATCCGGACACCTGGCGAGACAATAAGCACCCAGAAAGAATTTTCCCTATTTTCCCCAAATAAATCTCACCAAGTTGAAGAAAATGCCACTGAGTTGTTTATTTCATTCCAGCTGGAAAGAATGACGATTGCAGTAATCTTCCAATAAAATCGACATGCTCACTGGGAAAAAAGATACAATATTTATAGCCTTCCGATTCAAAAGTTCCCATGCCCGCCCAACCCCCCCTCTCCTGAGCTGGCTTTGTTATGATTGGCTGTTACGCCAGCAAACCAGAAGGGGAGCCAATGGCAGCCTGAGCCCTGCTTTGGCTGCTCAGTCAATGAGGGAGAAGTGAGACAGGCAACAGGGAAACAATGAAAGAAACAAAAAGATGACAGGATAAAAATGACTAATATTTGTCCAAGCGGTCAGTGATAGCTTAAGCCCTCGAGCTGAGCCAAGGTTATTACCTACAAAGCTCTGAACGGTTTGGGACCCGCCTACCTGCATGACCACATCTCTGTATACGAACCCACACGATCTCTTCGATTATCCGGTGACGCCCTGCTCTCGATCCCACGAGCATCCCAGGCGCAGTTGGTGGGGACGAGAGAGAGGGCTTTTCGGTGGTGGCCCCTCGTCTTTGGAATTCACTCCTTAAAGACATCAGACAGGCTCCAACCTTGGCAGTCTTCAAGAGGAACTTGAAGACGTGGCTGTTCCAGTGTGCCTTCCCGGAATAATGTTCCCATAGCATTTTGTCCTCCAAAGCACTTTACATTTTTTAAGTCTGCTCGTATGCCCTTCCATAAACACCAGTATCACCTTCCGTTCATGTCCCAGCATATCTCCAATTTTAACTTTACATTTGGCCTCCCTTCTGTTTTTAATTATGTGTTTTTTTTATAATGTTGTTTATTTTATTGTCTATGTTTTTAAATGCTTGTATTGTTGTTTTATCTATATATTTAAAATGTTCGGTGCATAATGAGTTCCTTCAAACCAAAAGAACCAATGAACGAAATCACACCAAATTTGGCAACAAAATGTCTCACAACAAAATGTCTCACAAGGAGTGACCATCACTCAAAAATTATGATTTTATCATTTGGGAGTTGTAGTTGTTGGGATTTATAGTTCACCTACAATCAAAGAGCATTCTGAACTCCATCAACGATGGAATTGAACCAAACTTGGCACACAGAACTTCCATGACCAAAAGAAAATACTGGAGGGTTTGGTGGCCATTGGCCTTCAGTTTGGGAGTTGTAGTTCACCTACATCCAGAGAGCACTGTGGACTCAAACAATGATGGATCTGGACCAAACTTGGCACAAGCACTTAATACGCACAAATATGAACACAGATGGAATTTAGGGGAAATAGACCTTGACATTTGGGAGTTGTAGTCACTGGGATTCACAGTTCACCTACAATCAAAGAGCATTCTGAACCCCACCAACGACAGAATCGGGGCAAACTTCCCACACAGAACACCCACGACCAACAGAAAATACTTAAGGCCATCCAATCCAACTCCCCTCATCAGGACAAGAAAACGTATCCTGAGACGCTAGATAAAAAGAAACTACTAATATTGGAAGGAAACGAACTTACAAAAGGCTGGCATAAATATCTATGGAGGGGGAAAGCCAAAACAGAGAGAAATTTTAACGATCACTTCATTAGATTGGCCCTCCTCAAGATATGGAGTAAGTATAAGAATAGGTTTCATAACAAAACTCCCCTCTGGTTTTCACCTAGTGAGGCTGACCATAGGAGAGAGACTCCTAGAGAGAACTGGCTCACGTACAGACAAGTAATAAAAAGAAAAGAGCAGGAAATTATACTTAAATCCCAGGAAGAATTAAACCAAATGGACTCAACCATCTCATGGTTTCAATACTTCCAAATTAAAGAAAACTTCGAAAGAGATAAAAAAATTGGGTTTTGAATTGGAAGAAGTCTTCTGGGACAGGATAATAAAAACAGAATCAAGAATAATCAAAAATTATACCAACAGTTGCTAAAATGGTCAACGGAAGAGGAACAGGTGAAGGAATCTATGATAAAATGGGCTAAAGACCTAGGCCGCACAATAAGCTTTCCAGAGTGGGAAGAAATATGGTTAAAAAAAGCTGAGATACACTTATTCTATAGAGCTTAAAGAAAATTGGCTAAAATTATTCCATAGATGGTATCTAACACCAGCACAAATGGTGAAATTCAAGAAAGGAAAGAAAGATGAAAAATGCTGGAAGTGCTACAAAAGAAAGGGAGACTTTTTCCACATGTGGTGGAAGTGTAAAGGAGTCAAAGCTTTCTGGCATAAGATCTATAAAAAAATGGAATCAATCCTACAAATCAAATTTGACTTTAAGCCAGAGTACTTTTTATTGGGCTTAACAGACTTTGACATGGACAGCAATACAAACAAAATATTCTTCTACATGGCAACAGCTGCAAGAATAAAATTGGCGCAATTCTGGAAAGATAAAGAAACCCCTACAATCGAACAGTGGATAGTTAAAATCTGAGAGATAATGAATATGGACATACTAACTCAAAGGTTGTCACAAAATAGGTCAAAAACAAAGGTACAAACTGGGATAAATTCTTAAACTTCCTTGAACAAGAAAACAAGGAGATAAACATATTTAGAGTGTAGTAGAATGAATAAGAATCGAATACTACTAATAATAATAACAACAATAAAACAATAGCATATATATCTATATCTATAAATCTGTTAGGTTGGTTCAACGGGACAGCAAAACTCTACAACCCCCCAACGAAACTGCACCAAAATTGCCATGCCCATAACACAACCCACAAGGTACAAACATATCAACTCAAAATGAAAAACAACACAACAACACACTCACAAAACAGCAAAACAACAAAACTCTAAAAAACCCCAACGAAGATTAACCAAAATTCCCATGCCCATAACACAACCCAAAAGGTACAAACATATCTACTCAAAATCAAAAACAACACAACAACACACTCACAAAATGGCAAAACAACAAAACTCTAAAAAAACCAACGAAACTTAACCAAAATTCCCATGCGCATAACACAACCCACAAGGTACAAACATATCTACTCAAAATGAAAAACAACACAACACACTCACAAAACGGAAAAACCACAAAACTCTAAAAAAAACCAACGAAAATTAACCAAAATTCCCATGCCCATAACACAACCCACATGGTACAAACATATCTACTCAAAATGAAAAACAACACAACAACACACTCAAAAAACGGCAAAACAACTGAGCATGCGCATTGGCACCCAGCCGCAAGTTCCCTGGCGTGTGCACACACAGCCTTCCGGCCAATGTTCCCTCTGTGGAAGCCATGCCCACTCCAAGCCCCGCCGCGCCGCTTCCCGCACACACACACACCCTGCCGCACCGCTTCCATGCACACACACAACCCCATGCACCATCACTCCCCCCGCCGCTACACACACACACGCAACCCAACACTCCATCACTCCCCCCACCACCGCACACACACACGCAACCCCATGCTCCCCCCGCTGCCACACACACACAAGCAACCCCACGCTCCATCACTCCCCCGCCACCACACATACACATGCAACCCCATGCTCCATCACTCCCCCCGCCGCCACACACACAAACTCCACGCTCCATCTCTCCCCCCGCCACTGCACACACACACCCAACCCCACTCCTCCCGCTACCGTACACACACATGCAACCCCACGCTCCATCACTCCCCCCGCCGCCGCACACACACACGCAACCCCATGCTCCATCACTCCCCCGCCGCCGCACACACACATGCAACCCTACTCCCCCCACCGCTGCACACACACGCAACCCCACGCTCCATCACTCCCCCGTTGCCGCACACACACACACAACCCCATGCTCCATCACTCCCCCGCCCCAATCTTACCTCCTTTTACTTCACGCCACCTCCAAACCCCACCCCGCCCCTTCCCGCCCTGTCAAAATCCAGGAAAGACAGGAAGGAAGGAAGGAAGGAAGGAAGAAAGAGAAAGGGAGGTAAAGAAAAAGGGGGAAGGAAGGAAAGTTAGAGAAAGAAGGAAGAAGAAAAGGAAAGATAAGGAAAGATGGAAGGAAAGGAAAGAGAGACAGCAGAAGATAAAGAAAAAGGGGGAAGGAAGGAAGAGGTAGGGAAGGAAGAAATGAGAGACAGAGGGAGGGAAAGAAAAAGGGGGGAGGGAGGAAGGAGAGAAGGAAAGAAAAAAGGGAATGAAGGAAGGAAAGAGGGAGTGAAGGAAAAGGGAAGATGTAGAGAAAGAGGGAGGGAAGGAAAGAAGGAAAGAGAGAAGGAAGAAAAGAGACCAGAAGAGAAAGAAAAAGGGGGAAGGAAGGCAGGAGAGAAGAAAAAAGGGAATGAAGGAAGGAAAGAGGGAGTGAAGGAAGGGGGAAGATGTAGAGAAAGAGGGAGGGAAGGAAAGAAGGAAAGAGAGAAGGAAGAAAAGAGACCAGAAGAGAAAGAAAAAGGGGGAAGGAAGGAAGGAGAGAAGGAAAGAAAAAAGGGAATGAAGGAAGGAAAGAGGGAGTGAAGGAAGAGGGAAGATGTAGAGAAAGAGGGAGGGAAGGAAAGAAGGAAAGAGAGAAGGAAGAAAAGAGACCAGAAGAGAAAGAAAAAGGGGGAAGGAAGGCAGGAGAGAAGAAAAAAGGGAATGAAGGAAGGAAAGAGGGAGTGAAGGAAGGGGGAAGATGTAGAGAAAGAGGGAGGGAAGGAAAGAAGGAAAGAGAGAAGGAAGAAAAAGAGACCAGAAGAGAAAGAAAAAGGGGGAAGGAAGGAAGGAGAGAAGGAAAGAAAAAAGGGAATGAAGTAAGGAAAGAGGGAGCGAAGGAGTGTGTGTGTGTGTGCGGCAGGGGGAAGATGTAGAGAAAGGGGGGGGGGGGGAGGAAAGAAGGAAAGAGAGAAGGAAGAAAAGAGACCAGAAGAGAAAGAAAAAGGGGGAAGGAAGGAAAGAGATAGAGAAGGAAGAGGAGAAGGAAAGATGGGAGGGAAGGAAGGAGGGAAAGAAGGAGAGAAAGAGGGAAGGTTGGCCACAGCAACACGTGGCGGGTAAAGGTTGTTATTTCTATTATTATTATTATGCTATTATTCCTATTAGACTCTGGGGGAATGGGAGAGGTGTCAGGTCCCAGAGGCAATGCATTGCATTATTGTTATTGTTATGATGGTGGTGAAATAAAAGGAAATAAAAAGTGAAAGAAGGAAGCAAACAGGGAGGGAAGAAAGGCAAAGGAAGAAAGGGGGAGGGAATGAAGGAAAGAGAGAAGGATGAAACCAAGTAGTGAAAGAAGGAAAGAAAGAAAGAGGTAGAGAAAGGAAGAAAGGAGAGAAAGGGGGAGGAAAAGGGGGAAGGAATAATAGTCCAGTTATCTACCTCAACTTTGATAAGTTTTACTATAGGCCACAGCAACATGTGGCAGGGCGCAGCTAGGATATATATATATATAGAGAGAGAGAGAGAGAGAGATAACAATAACTACAATCATAAATATAGATAATAAGGAGAAGTGCACACAATTAAATATACAAAATATAAAAAAGAAGAACAACAAAGAGATAAAAGGAGGGGGAAAGAAGAAGAAGAACAATAACAACAATAACAATAAACAAAATTTAAATAAATTAAAAACAGACAATAGGAAACAAACTAAATCAAAACAAAATATAACATTAAAGAAGAAAGAAGAAGACCGACGTCCCTATAATAGAGGAAGCAGAGAGACGTCGAGTCTTGGACAAGAAGAGAAGCTTGGACCTGGAGATCCTGGAAGCACACATTTCCAGTAGGGACCAGCCCTCGGGGTCATCTACGTGTTCTTTTTTATTTCCTTCCCCCCTACCCCCCCCCCCATCCTTACTCTTTTCACTTTTCCCTCTTATCGTGCTTCTCTTTTCTTTCCTTTAATCCTTTCTTTTCTTTTCTTTTCTCTTTCTTTCTACCATGCACTATCTCCCCACCTACATGTCATATCCTATTCACACTTCTTCCCCATTTTCGATGTAAATCGACTCATTTTAACATAAAATGTAATTTCAATTTTTTCTACTTCTTTCCTATCTAGCTCCATCTTGGGAGCACAATATTCTAAATAAAAACAATTTAAAAAAAAGTCATCCTGAGAAAGAACCATCCAGCCATAGATATGGATAGATAGATAGATGATAGATAGATAGATAGATAGATAGATATGATTCACACACAGAGAGATATAGTATCATAGATTTGAAAGGGACCCTTAAAGAAGGACAGTGATATGTTGCATATTCCAGGGTGGGCAAACCAGACACTCTCCACATCAACACTGACAAAGAAACATCAAGAAATACTGTTTACCCACAAGCATAAAGACATGATATATATTAGAAACCAACACTTTCTCATTACTTTATTTTCCAGATCAACAGACTGGGCCACAGCAACACATGGCAGGGGACAGCTAGTTGCTTATATTGTTGTGTTTGGGCTTGGCCTCATGTAAGCCGCACCGAGTCCCTTGGGGAGATGGTAGTGGGGTACAAATAAAGTTAATAAATAATAAAATAAAATAAATTGTCGATATCTTTTGAATTAACATATTGGTCTTAGCTCAGGGGCTAGATTCCTTGTTTTCTTCCTTCCTGGGATGGGATCCATTGATGAAGTTTGGGGCTGGTTTCGGCCAGTTGGATTGACACAATGGAAAAGCCTGTGGTGAAATCATAATTCTTCGCAGACAGGAAAACACCCTTTGTGTTGAGTGATCCAAATATCCATAGGTCTTATCTCTTCAGATGGTCTAATCTTTTGCCCTCCGAGGTCTGATTGGATAAGAACCATTTATTGTTCATGCAAATGAGTTTTGGTTGAGTCCTTTGTGTAGGGATTAACTGGCTCAGGAAATTGGGAACGCTTCCTGGAGCCATGAGGTGCTGGATTCATGAAGAAGGTGGCTTTTCCTTTCATTTTTCAAAATACAGACACACTCATATATAATGATATGGGGAAGGGGAACATACAAGGAATTCATAAGGCATAGATCATGCAAAGTCAAAGGGGAACCATGTCAGCCCTCCCTCCCTCTAAAGTTCATCAAATGTCCATAAAGTTTGGTGAAAATCATGAGGAGATCCAAAGGGATTTGACAACAAGGTCTCTGAGAGTTCCAAAAGTCCTTTAAAGTTGATAAAAGTTCATAAGGGTTGGGGAAAGTGTGTACAAGTCCTAGAGAAATCCATAAGAGTCCATGGGGAGCATACTGGAGTCAATGGGAGCAGTGAGAAGTCGGAGTCCATTCATAAAACAGGTGTTTAATTCATGAAAAAGGAATCCAATTAACTAATTAATAAATAAATAGCCAAATTGGTCAGATGTTAGTTTGGGTTACAGGGGCGTTGCCATGCGGGGCCATGAGGCCATGGAAGAAGCCTTAGGTTCCAACATGGGAGAGAGATAGGGGATTATAGGATCATTCCAGCATGGTATCCTTGGTAAAACTATGAATTCCCTGATCTTGAACTATATTTTACAGAATCCTGGGGGAGGGGGGGGGGCACCTCCGACTTCAATTTCCTCCATGATCCTCAGCTGACTTCAGTTGCTGCAAGTGTATTTTGTATTCAGAGAAGGCTGGTCGCTTCTGTGGCGAGAGAATCAGCCGTCTACAAAGACGTTGCCCAGGGGACGCCCGGATGTCTTGCAATCCTGCGAGGAGGCTTCTCCCATGTCCCCCTGGGAAGGAATCCCACTGGAGCATTGCAGCGCACCCAAATACCTGGGAGTCACTCTGGACCATGCTCTTACCTACAAGAAGCACTGCCTGAACATCAAGCAAAAAGTGGGTGCTAGAAACAATATCATACGAAAGCTGACTGGCACAACCTGGGGATCACAACCAGATACAGTGAAGACATCTGCCCTTGCGCTGTGCTACTCTGCTGCTGAGTATGCATGCCCAGTGTGGAACACATCTCACCACACTAAAACAGTGGATGTGGCTCTTAATGAGACATGCCGCATTATCATGGGGTGTCTGCGCCCTACACCACTGGAGAAATTACACTTCTTAGCCAGTATTGCACCACCTGACATCCGCCGGGAAGTAGCAGCCAATAGTGAAAGGACCAAGGCAGAGACATCTCCAGCTCATCCCTTGTTTGGGTATCAGCCAGCACGCCAACGACTTAAATCTAGACATAGTTTTCTAATATCTACAGAGACACTCGCTGGAACACCTCAACAAGCGAGTGTCCAAAAGTGGCAGGCCCAAACCCAGCACCTCAACCAATGGCTGATACCCAATGAGAGACTCCCTCCTGGGCACACAGAAGACTGGGCGACTTGGAAGGCACTGAACAGACTGTGCTCTGGCACAGAAATGGGGCTACAAAGTGGAATCTTCAGAAATGGGGCTACAAAGTGGAATCCTCAGCATGCGAGTATGGAGAAAAGCAAACCACTGACCACCTGCTGCAATGCAACCTGAGCCCTGCCACATGCACCATGGAGAACCTTCTTGCAGCAACACCGGAAGCACTCCAAGAGGACATTTAACCAACTACCAAACTCACAAGATGTGTATTTTTCTGTCTGTTTGCTTTGTTCTGTTAGAAATGTAATATATAATGGACTGGTTGCTCTGACACGACAAATAAAATTCAGAGAAGGAAGCAAAAAGTTGCCATTGTTGTTGTTGTTGTTGTTGTTGTTGTTGTTGTTATTATTATTATTATTATTATTATTAGTGTCTGAGTTATTATGCAGGTACAGCTGTACCAGGAGCTCCAATTTTGTTTGCTTTGCATTGAATTTTTGTTGTAGTCCTAAGTTTCAGGGACTCTGCAGATAGGTGGCTTATTTGGCTGCAATCATAGGGTAAGCCACCTATCAATTATAGTTAGGTTCCCTGGTCCCACCCCCTTTTGGGTTTTTGGAGGGAATAGGAGCCAGTTTGGGTTCAGTCCACACAGAGAAGCCTTTCATGCAGGACATAATACCAAGAGCTCCTGTAGAAAGCTTCATCTTCTATGGCTTGGCCGGGAGATATACAGCCTTACAGCTCCTTTGCTGAAGGACTTCAGTCAGCCATCACAGAAACCTGAACTTTTTCCCTGGAAGTCTACAAAGCTCTGCTTGGTAAGGGTCACTACAGTCTTATGCACAGGCCCAGTGTGCGACAGCACAGTTATACCTGCAAACTATTGCAGCTTCCCCTAGCCTGCATGTCCTTCCTCATGGATAACTTTTGCTATTGGCATTACACGTTGCAAAAAGGCACCAAATGCAAGAGATGTAGGTGAAGGCCACTGCAGGGTGCTATTGTTAGAGACCCTAAATTGGGTCTTTTTTGGTCCACGTCACAGGAGCACGAAAGGAAGGAGACAGTCTCAATGAAAGATCAAAAAAATAAGGTTTTATTTTAGTTTCTTCATTAAGAAGACGGACAGCTGGGCAGCATGCGCAGATGTTACCCTTCAAATGACTGCCATGCCCTTCCCTTGAAATCTGCAAACTTTATAGACCAGTACAAACAAAAAGCATAGGGAAAACACCTTTTATGAATAATAATTCTGACCTTTTGATGGAAAGTACCTTCTGGTACTTTTTTGAAGCGGCCTCTGCGCTTCAAAAAAACAACCTTTGAAGTTAACCACAAGCATCCTGTGTAAGAAGTACCTTCTACATATCACATTTTGTTTCTTTAAAACATTTTCTTCCATATTTCTCTTTTTAAGTCAGAGAAAGGGTATGTCTCTCTCTGGCTGTTAATTTCATTCAAAGCCCCTTACTTAGTATTTGCAAATTTCGCTCAAAGACCCCTTCATTTCTTCATTTTTTTCTTTTTCTTTTTGTGTGTGACATGTCTGCCATAGGCAAGGCCTCTATTGACCCCCTATATAGTAAGCCATGTCTAATTAGGTAACCACGAGGTTTAATCATTTCCCTGGGGCTGGTAGTGGCCCTGACAGTGTCAACTTTATCATGTATCTTATTCAGATATTCTTTTAATTTGTCCTGACTGATTTGTGTGGTGGAAAAGGTGGTATTTGTAGACTTCCGGTTGGTGGCTGAATGGTGGAGGACGCATCTCAGCTGCTCTCAGCTAGAGATTGCCAGGTTTGACGAGTCTGAGGGGCATTTCCCTCTCTCTAGTGGGTGGTCCTGCCCCAGAGGACAGGACCCCATAGTGCAGACGGCCGACGGTGTTTAAGAGGTTCCCCCCTCAAGGAGGTTCCCAAAAACACCCGGTAACGTGGCACGACAGGGGCCGACTCATCTCCATGGCGGATGCCGGAGGGCATCCAGAATACCTCCATAGCCGCCAACACAAAAATTAGAAAGAAGAGTGAAAGAAGAGAAGACAGACATATTTCAAACAAAGCATAGTCTTCAAAGTATACAGCCGACGTTGATGGCATCCCAAACAACCGGACTCATTCAGTGACTGGAGAAATCCTAACAAGTTATTGAAGATAGAGAGCAACGGAGAACGATGAAACTACTGAAAACCCCAAACCTCAAATAATCAACACAGAAGATAAACAGGTAAAGAAGGGGGGGAAAGGGGGGGGGAGAAAGAAAGAAAGAGGAAAGAGGGAAGGAGAAAGCGGGAAAGAAAGATAAGGACAAAGACTTTTCCAACTGGAAATACCGGAACTGTCTAACTCAGCTGACAACAGCATCGGACTGGGAGAAGATCAATAATAATATATATAAAGAAGCGGCAGACATACTCTTCTAGATTCCACAACTGGGTAGAGCCAAAGCAGTGAGCTCCCTCCCTACAAAGGGACAGCATAACCGACAGAGGGGCTTAAACAGGAGTGGATACCAAAGGACGCCTCGAAGAGACGCCCTGAGGTCCCTTCCAAGCCCCCAGGTACAGCGGGTTGTGGTCCATAAGAAGAGAAACAGGAGGATCCGGAGAAGGACGGGGAGATAGGGATAGAAGAAGAACTGCCTGAAACTCAATATAGACTTCTCAGAATAGAAGAAGACCCAAACGAGAACCGCTTCTGGATCAGATTGAGACTGAAACTGATTGGAAAAAGGCTAAAATTAAATCCAGAGGCTAAAATTAACAAAACAACAATTAATTAAAGCAAACTGACTTAATTTTAAACGGTATAAGGCAATTTGTGAACCCCCCCCCCCACACTTCCCGCTCCTCCCCCCAAACAAGGAAAGAGAAAGACAAAGGGAAAAGAAAGCCTAAAACTGACCTTGAAAACGCTGGATATGTGCCAAGTGGAAAGGAGCCACCAAAGGAGTCTGGCCTTGTGATCAAGGCCAAGCGACAATCAAAACAAACACAAAAGCAGGCGACAAGGGTGGAGAGAAGAAGAGGAGGAGAAGGACGCCTCGTGGAGCAGCGGCGCGCATGCGCACGCAGACGCGCATACGCACGCAGAAAGAGTGCCTGTAGACTCATTGCGAGAAGAGGGAGAAGAAGCAAATCTCGCGAGAAGTCAAACGTGAGTAGCAAATTCAGAGAAGGAAGAAGAAGACCATAGAGCTAAAAACATATAGAAAATAGCGAGAAGAGGGGAACTGAACAAATAAAGACTCCTAAAACAAATAAAAATAAATCGAAATATTAACAGCAATTAGTAATAAGAAAATAAAACAATAATAATAATAATAATAATAATAATAAAATAATAAATATTAAAAATTAATTAATCAAAAACACACACACACATACACACAAATATAGAAACAAATAAATTAACAAATTAGTAAGGAAGAGGAAGACTACACAGAATAGGAGGAAGAAGAGAGATCAACGACAGAATACAGAGAGAACAAGGACAAAAGGCAATAGGAAAGAAGAAGGAGCTGCAGAGCACAAGCAAAGGGACAAAAGAACAGGAAACAAAAAAGGACAACAGATTTTGAGAAGAAGGACAGTAAGCAAAGATACAAGGAGTGAGAGATATGGCAACAACAAACCCAAAAGGAAAGGCAACGCAAGCCGCTAAGGCGCAACCACAAACTCCAACACAAACAAAAAAAGACTCAATTTCAGAGGAATCGATACTTAAAGTAATCCTTGCAGAAATTAAAAGCTTATCCACTAAACAAGACACACAGCATCAAGAATTACAAAAAGAAATCCAAAAAATAAAGACAGACTTAAAAGAAGATATAAGCAAACTGCGAATGGATGTAGATAATGTGAAGAAAGAAAACCAAAAAATAATTAAATCACAAGGAAAATGGGAATACAAAATAAACAAACTGGAAGATATGAACCAAAAATTTCAACAGCGAATCGATCTTCTGGAGAATAGAGAGCTTGAATATCAATTAAGAATAAGAAATTTAGAGGAAGAAAAAGGAGAAAATCTAAAAGGGACAATAATTAATTTATTGGCGGAGCTCCTCAATGTAAGTGACGAAATCATCGGACAAGATGTAGATAGAACATACCGGGTACCCTCTGGATACGCAAAAAAAAAAAACAAGACTCCCAGAGACATAGTGGTAAGCTTCTGTAGAAAAAGTACTCGGGATGAAATTCTGAAAGAAAATGCCAGAAAACCAATTTTCTACAAGGATAAAAGAATAATAATAATGAAGGAAGTCACACAACAAACTCTAACCAAACGTAGGAAATACGCCTTTCTGACAGAAGAACTTATCAAAAAAAAATTCAGATGGGAGAAAATAGAGGGAATAACAGTGACATTAAATGACACAAGGTTCTGGCTAAATTCTGAAGATAAAGCCAGAGCCTTCTACAATGACCATATAAAAAACCCGAAAGAAGAATATGCACAAAGAAAATTTCAAGGTAACAAAACCGAGGAACAAGCCAAAGAGAATACAACTATATCTAAGAAAGGAAAAGGACCCGAAGGAGAGGATGAGGAAGAATTCAACATAGATGACAAAGCCAAGATGGAACACAAAGAAAGAGAAAATAAAAGGCTAAGAGAATTCTCTCCTGAGAATTACAAATTGTTGCTTCCGCAGGAGATTACACAATGGGAGATGTAAGAAAACAATAATGAATAAAAACATTAAAATATACTCGAATAACTCCAATGGCTTGAACTCCCAAAGCAAGAGAAAAAAAGTTTTCAACAATTTAAAACAAAAGAACTACGACGTCATAGCATTACAGGAAACGCATATAGCAGGAAAACCTTGTGAAGCACCTTGAAAACAAGAAATTAGGCAAATACTTCTACTCTTCGGGAAATGAGAAGAAAAGGGGGGTGGTAATTTACGCCAAAGAGTGGTTGAATCCAAAATTAATTCTAAAAGACATTGAAGGCAGATTCGTGGGAATAAAAATCGAAATAAATAATCAAAGCATTCTTGTTTGTAATAGTTATTTCCCCAATGGTCCCAAATTAAAATATATGAAAGAACTAAAAAGAACGATAGACAATCATGAATATGATGAGCTCCTGCTGCTAGGAGACTTTAACCGCGTAGTGAATTTGGACCTAGATAAATCAAAATCCAAAAAGAAAAAAAACCAAGATAGGAATAAATCTAGTCAATCTAAACAATCTAGCCAACTACCAAAAAAATTCTTGAAGCGTTTAGAGGACTTAAATCTGATAGATGTGTGGAGACACATTAAAGGCCCTGAGATAGACTACACCTACTATTCGGGGAGACACCAAACGTGGTCCCGTATAGATATGGCGTGGGCCACTAAATCCCTAGGCTTAAGAATAAAAGACATAAAAACGATAGCCAGAGTCCACTCTGATCACTGTGCTTTAGAGATAACAATCAGAGGAAGAGAAACCTCTTTCAGATGGAGACTTAAAGACCACCTACTGACAGCAGAAAAAGACGTAGAAAAAAACAGGAAATTACTAGTGGAATACTTACAACTAAACAAAGGCGATGAAACTTCGAAAACTACACAATGGGAGGCTATGAAGGCCGTAATGAGGGGTTATCTAATACAACAAGAATCTATTAAAAAGTCACTTAAAAATAAAGAAATCAAAAAAATTTGGGAGGAATTAGAGAAGGGGGAGCAAATTCTAAAATCTAAACCCAATGATAAAAAAACAAAACTAAATTTAGAGATACTAAAAAAACAACTAGCATTACTAGAAACTGAAAAACTGGACACACAAATGAAATATATGAAAGTAAACTACTTCCAAAATGCTAACAAAGTGGGCAAGTGGTTGGCGAAAAAATTAAAAGAACGCAAACAAAAACAGCTCATAACTAAGATACAATCGGAAGGGAAGATCTACACTGAGGGCAATGAGATTATAAATAAGTTTACTAAATTTTATAAAGAACTGTATAAAGCAAGTAATATCTCTAAAGAAGAGATCACCAAATACATATGTCAATCAAAACTTCCCAGGCTATCAGATGAACAAAGAGACTTAATAAACGGACCTATCACAACAGCAGAAATAGATGCAGCAATACAAAAAATGAAAAATAATAAAGCCCCAGGCCCAGATGGCTTCACTGCTATTTTCTACAAAAAATTCAGAAATGAATTAGGCCCACTACTATTACAGATATTAAATAATATATTAGAAAACAAAATAATCCCTAAATCTTGGGAAAAAGCAAATATAAGCCTGATACATAAAGAAGGTACAGACCAAACAGATATCAAAAATTTCCGCCCTATATCATTACTAAACAATGATTATAAAATATTTACAAGTATAATGGCCGAAAGATTAAAAACTTTTCTAAAGAATTGGATTTCGCAAGAACAAACAGGTTTTCTACCAAATAGACAGTTAAAGGATAATACAAGGACAATCATAGACACCATCGAATACTACGAAAGACATAATGAAAAACAATTGGCTTTATTATTTATCGACGCGGAGAAAGCGTTTGATAAAATAAACTGGGATTACTTAAAACTACTAATTAAAGAATTGGATATGGGCCAAAATTTCAGAAATGCAGTAGAAGCCATTTACACCAGACAGGAAGCTACACTAATCATTAATGGGCAGGAATCTAAAACACCAATACAAATAAGTCAAGGAACACGTCAAGGTTGCCCCCTTTCCCCACTATTATTTATATTAGTAATGGAAACGCTGATAAAGAACATAAACGACGACCAGAAATTACAAGGAATAAAAATTCGGAATCAACAATGCAAACTTAAAGTATACGCGGATGACATGGTATGCATTGTAGAAGACCCCTTAACAAACATAAACGGTTGGTTAGAAAAAATTCAAACTTTTGGGAAATTAGCCGGTTTCAAACTTAACAAGCAAAAGACCAAGATGCTAGTTAAAAACATGAATAAGGAATCTAAAGAACTACTCCAGGAAAAATCAGGCCTAAAAATAGAAAATAAAGTAAAATATTTGGGGGTGATCATAACCTCAAACAACATAAATCTCTTAAAAAACAATTACGAGACACTCTGGAAAGGCGTACAAAAAGATTTGGACAGGTGGAAACACCAAAACCTCTCCTTGCTAGGCAGAATAGCAACAATTAAGATGGATATTTTACCTAAGCTCCTTTTTCTTTTTCAAACCTTGCCAATTATAAGGAATGATTACATGTTCAAAAAATGGAACACAGATTTAATTAAATTTATATGGAAAAACAAAAAAGCACGCATTAACTTTAAAATACTCACAGATGAAAGAAAGCGGGGAGGATTAGGCCTCCCGGATCTCAAATTATATTACGAAGCCTGTAATTTACTGGCAATAAAAGAGTGGTCAACATTAAAAAATGAAAAATTACTAACCTTAGAGGGCTTCGACCTAAGATTTGGCTGGCATGGGTACTTGTGGTACGATAAGAGAAAAGTAGAAAAAAATTTCAATAATCACTACATAAGGGCGGCCATAATCAAAACTTGGGAGAAGTATAAGTCAAGACTATTTACTAAAGTACCACTATGGATCTCGCCAATAGAAGCGAAACATAAAAGAGAACTAGGGAGAGATAATTGGTTGACATACAAACAAATTTTAAAAACCACAGCTGAGAAACACTTAACCATAAAAACGATAGAGGAGATTAAACAACAACACACCAATTTTACATGGATGCAATATCACCAACTATACCGAAGTTTTAAAGATGATGAGAAGCAAGGATTCTGCCAGGAACAAAATATCTGGGACATAGTAATGCAGAAGGAGAAGAAATTAATCAGAATAATATATAAGCAGTTACTGGGGTGGGCAACCGAAGAAGAGCAAATTAAGGACTGTCAGGTAAAATGGGCAAAAGACTTGGGTCACAACATACTTACAAAACAATGGGAGGAAATTTGGAACACAAAGTTAAAATATACGGTAGCTACGGACCTAAAAGAAAATTGGCACAAGATGTTTTTCAGGTGGCACTATTCCCCAGAGAAAATTGCAAAGTTTAGTAAATCAATATCAAACAAATGCTGGAAGTGCCAAAAAGAAATAGGGACATACTACCATCAATGGTGGGGATGTAAAAGAATCAGGAAGTACTGGAGAGAAATACATTTAGCAACACAAAAAATTCTAAAAACAAATTTTCCACAACTCCCAGAAATGTATTTATTAGGTATATCCTATCCCAAATTCAATAAAAATCAAGACAAAGTCTTCTTCCTGATGAGCACAGCAGCCAGAATTCAACTTGCCAAAATGTGGAAACAGAAGGAAACCCCAACATTAGAAGACTGGTTTATAAAAATACTGGACATAGTACAAATGGACTGTTTATCTCAGCGTCTTAACAACATTACGAAGAGGACAAATTGGGGAGGTCTTGAAGACTTCATTAAAAGGGAAAAACTGACTATGATAATAGACATTTCCAGTCTCTGAAGGAAATTAACAGATGGAGACAACGCCGGAAAAATGAAAGAAATTTGGATGAGAACCATACCAGAAGGGGAAGGTTCTCTTTGAAGACTTTGGGAAGTCCTTCACATGGGGGGGGGGGGGGAGGGAGGAGGAGGGAGGAGACAGGTGGGGGCGGCACGGGGATCTTTTAGGCGGTTTCTTTTTTTTCTCTTTTTTTTAAATTATGTATCACAGAAAAAACTGCACAATAAACATTATAACAGAAAAGAAAAGGTGGTATTTGTAGAACTACATCCACCAATTGGATAGTTTTTTTGGACTTAACAAGCAACACTATTATTGCTATAATTTATTAACAAGTCGACTTTGGGTCTTTTAATCACTATATATCAAACTTTTGGATGTTGTAGTCCGTTTGTGCCATGGGACGAATTCATGTCTAGATCTTCAACCTCTTCTCCAAAACAAATGCTAGAACATAGTGAACATGGGGTGATACGTCAGCCCACAAGGCGCGACTGGGGCCAGAGGTGATGTATACATATGTTTACACCAGAGTTCCACACAGCCATTAGGCCTGGGTAACAACGGAAAAATTTGTTTCTAAAATCGATTTGTATTTGGGTTTTTTTTTTGTTTCGATATTTAAAATAATTACAAAATTTTCCCTTAAAAAAGTTCGGTATTTACGAAATTTCGTTAATATTAACAAATCGATTCGTTATGATGGCGCCCGCGTTGGCGCATGCGCAAAGCATTTACGAAATTTCGTAATTTTGTCGGGAATAACGAATCGATTCGTTAAGATGGCGCCTGCGTTAGCGCGTGAGCAAAAGCAGTTTACGAAATTTTGTTATTGTTGGTAGCCGAGATAATAACGAATCGATTCGTTAAGATGGCGCCCGCGTTAACGCATGCACAAAGCATTCACAAAATTTCGTTATTCGTAAAAACGGTAATAACGAATCGATTATCAAATAATGAGCGAGCACTGTATTATATAGCACTTTGTGTTGGAAAAAGGAGCGCACTGGTTGGAACTACACAAATAATGAGTGAGCACTGTATTATAGCACTTTCTGTTGGCAAAAGGAGCGCACTGGTTGGAACTACACAAATAATGAGCGAGCACTGTACTATATAGCACTTTGTGTTGGCAAAAGGAGCGCACTGGTTGGAACTACACAAATGATGAGCAAGCACTGTATTATGTAGCACTTTGTGTTGGCAAAAGGAGCGCACTGGTTAGAACAACACAAATGAGCGAGCACTGTATTATAGCACTTTCTGTTGGCAAAAGGAGTGCACTGGTTGGAACTACACAAATGACAAATGCACACACAGCCACAGAAGGGTCTTTTCTTTTTTTAGAATATTTTTTGATTTTTTTTAAGAATAAAAGAAAGGTATTTTTCAAAAATATTTAAAAATGTAAAATTAACAAAATGCTCGCCCTGCTGTGGAGCAAACAGCCACAAGACAGGGACAAACGATAGCACACAGCCACAGAAGGGTCTTTTCTTTTTTTAGAATATTTTTTGATTTTTTTTAAGAATAAAAGAAAGGTATTTTTCAAAAATATTTAAAAATGGAAAATTAACAAAATGCTCGCCCTGCTGTGGAGCAAACAGCCACAAGACAGGGACAAACGATAGCACACAGCCACAGAAGGGTCTTTTCTTTTTTAAGAATATTTTTTGATTTTTTTAAGAATAAAAGAAAGGTATTTTTCAAAAATATTTAAAAATGGAAAATTAACAAAATGCTCGCCCTGCTGTGGAGCAAACAGCCACAAGACAGGGACAAATGATAGCACACAGCCACAAAAGGGTCTTTTCTTTTTTTAGAATATTTTTTGATTTTTTTTAAGAATAAAAGAAAGGTATTTTTCAAAAATATTTAAAATGGAAAATTAACAAATTAACAAAAACTGCCCTCGCTCTCCCAACAACAGAATTAAAGAATGCAAAAATGAAAGCAAATGAATCAATGCAAGGAATGAATCCAAGCTTAGCCAACCAAGCCAAGCCAATCCAAGCCGCCCTCCCGAACCTCCCGTCTTCTCCCTCGCCTTCGCTACAATGAGCAATGCGGCCACGCGGAGCCGCTTTTAAAGGGCTTCCTGGCCAATCACAATCAGCCACGGTGCACTGCTTGGGTGCTTGGGAGCGCCGGATTGGCTCCCAGGGCACCCAGCATCCTCCATCCCATTTCCAAAATGGGCGGAAGCTCGTAAAAAGGATGGAGGATGCCGTTTCGTTATTGAAAAACCCTTCCGGGTTTGAAAATATATTTTGAAATCATTTTGTAATTGTTAAATATAACGAATATTTAACGAATTACAAAATTAACGAACGAAACCGCCCAGGCCTAACAGCCATAATTCAGCTAGGGCCAGAGGTGATGTTGTATACATATTTTCACACAAAGCTCCACACAGCCCTCAATGCCCTGTCTCTCAAGCATCTGTTCCTGGTGGCATCTGGGCCATCAGGGACTTGGAGAACAAATCAGGAGGGCCTCTGACAGTATCTAATACCCCTTTCAGAACAACCTCTGGGTGTCATGACCAGGACTAGGAAAAAACGACAAGTCTTCGGCACTTTTCAGGACATACATTAAAACAACAGTGTTGTTTGTGAAGCCTCTTTTTTTTTCAGAATATAATGTTTGCCTCTAATCTTTTAGTATATCCGCAGTCACTTAATACCAATATCAAGAAACAATATATGACTTTTGGGCTAATTGAGTTCAGTGTGGGACCACTCCAATTTGTCTGAAAGTATTTAGAATCACATGTCTATACAACCACAGAAACTCAAAGAAAGCAAAGATCATAACAACAATATCACAATCTATAAGTGAATGATGTAAACAGTTCATAGAGTCCATAGGCTCATAGTTGGAGATCTGATCGTGTGCAGGGCACCCGATTTAGCCTCAAGACTTCTCGTCCTCTGCAGTTGAGATAGGCTGTGTGTTGTCTATAGTTGTTGTCAGAGATGTGCTGGTCCATAGGCATCTGTCCAGTGTTCTTGGTCCTAAGGAATCTTCTTTAAACATTTATTCAACTTTGAATTATAAAGTGTAGATTATACTATGAGGACAATACCACAAGTATTCCAGTCTTTTAGTTCAGTTACTGTGTATATCTATTAGTAACAGCACTTTTTTTAATTAGCCAGTTAGTCTTATCAAAAACAGACAGTGCAAACACAACATACAACATATGTCTGGTCCTCTTGAAATAGAATACAAATATATATGAATCTATATAACAAATCTAAGTAAAAAATAATAGTGTTCAGAAATTGCCCATCTAGACACAAATGGGTTCTAGATGCAGAGCGCATAGAACAGGTTAGTTCTTTTACACATCTAGGCTTAGTATACTCAGAGACAGGCTCATGGCTTGTATCCTTTCAATCTTGTGCAATCAAAATTAGGGCATGCTCTAACATACTGGCAAGATTGCTATCTCATAGATGTTCTGGGTCTTTATCTCCGATAATCAAAGTTTACAAAACAAAAATTGTCCCCATGATATGATATGGAACTGAAATCTGGGGCCTTAGCAAATTCCCAATAATGGAACAGGCACAATCAAAATTTCTAAGAAAGATCACCTCTTCCTTATGCAATATATTCAAGACAGCTCATTATATTAACGGGTTTTTTATTGTTTTTTTCACCAAACGCAGGTAAGGCTAGATGACTTCTGAGATCCCTTTTACTAAAGCATCAGTTCTTTTGATAAGAGCATACTTCCTCTTCTTTAAAACAGGTTTCGAATGAACCAAAGCTTGGAGGAAGCTGTTAACCGCAACACTTTTTTTTGGGGGGGGGGGGTGTTTGATGCATGAAAAAGGATCAAAGAATTATACAATAACACAGTCTTTAACTTTTTAAAATAGACCTTTTGAAGCACATAGTTTTTTAAAAAACAACAACAACAACATAGCAAATTCAAAGACACTATCCCTCTTTTCCTCATTTCATAGAATCCTAGAGTTGGAAGAGACCTCATGGGCCATACAGTCCTACCGCCTGCTTAGAAAACACTATACTCAAAGCACTCCCAACAGATGGCCATATAACTTCTGCCCAAAAACCTCCAAAGAAAGAGCCTCCGACACGCTCCGGGGCAGAGAGCCCCACTGTTGAAAAATCCTCACAATCAGGAAGTTCTTTCTTCAGACATTCTCTCTTGTAGTTTGAAACCATTGCTCAGCGTCCCAGTCTCCAGGGCAGCAGAAAACGAACTTGCTCCCTGCTCTCTTGACCTTCTCTCACATATTTATACATGACTATCATGTATCCACTCAGCCTTTTCTTCTTCAGGCTAAACATGCCCAGCTCTTTAAGCCGCTCCTCATAGTGCATGTTCTCCAGACACTTTATCATTTTAGTCCCCCTCCTCTAGACACATTCTAGCTTGTCAATATCTTTCTTCAGTTTGAGATTCATGGAAGCATTCTAGAAAGCAGGTAATTTGACATTTTTGAAGATACAATTTTTATCCCACAATTTCAATTATCTTATAATTTTTGTCACTTGCGTCTGAGAGAACATCCAAGTGGCCACCTTTGAATGCTCTCCTGACAACACAATGATATTTTAATTAATTTTCTTTCAGCCAAATTGATTCATTTTTCACTTTAATTTAACAAACAATCACAGAAAGGCAAAATGGGTGACTATATAAGACAGTCTAAAACATATGAAAAGTATCTGAGTTTTTCAATGTTCTAAACATACACACATCTATATAAATAAAAATGTAATGTTCGCCTATGGAAACAAAAAAACTCAAAAACCACTGGACAAACTGACATCAAATTTGGATGGAATATGCCTATCAACCCAATGAGTGATCATCACTCGAAAAAAATATAGGTTGTCATTTGGGAGTTGTAGTTTCTGGGATCCACAGCTCATCCACAATCAAAGGGCACTCTGAACCCCACCAACGATAGAATTGAACCAAACTTTCCACTCAGAACTCCCATGACCTCCGCAAGGGTCCCAACCCCAATAATAATAATAATAATAATAATAATAATAATAATCCTTTATTTGTACCCCGCTACCATCTCCCGAAGGACTTGGTGCGGCTTACAAGAGGCCGAGCCCAAATACAACAATAAAACAGCAACAACACAATAACAAAAAACAAAGCAATAACATTAACACCCAATGGCGCAATTAAAAACGCAATTAAACCCCCAGGTTGAGAAATGCCGCCTATAGTCCATCCAATCCAACTCCCTTCACCAGGGCAAGAAAACATAACCAAACCTCCTGACAAACATAACCTCCTGACAAACAGCTATCTAGCCATAGATATAGATAGATATGATTCACACACATATTTATATGACATATAGTATCATAGATTTCAAAAGGGACCCTTAAAGAAGGACAACCATATGCTGCATGTTCCAGAGTAGGCAAACCAGACAATCTTCACACCAGTACTGACAAAGAAACAAGGAGAAATACTATTTACCCACAAGCATAAAGAAATTACATACATTAGAAATTAACACTTTCTCATTACTCTTCCAGATCACCAGACTGGGCCACAGCAACACATGGCAGGGGATGGCTAGTAATCCATATATTGACACATTCCATTCACTGGACCATCTAACTTCAAACTGTTTGGGTTTCAGCCTTAAATCTAGAAATAGTTTTCTAAGATCTACAGAGACACTCGCTGGAACACCTCAGCAAGTGAGAGTCCAAAAGTGGCAGGCTCAAACCAGAACCTCAACCAATGGCTGATACCAAATATGAGACCCCCCTTGGGCACACAGAGGACTGGGCGACTTGGAAGGCACTGAACAGACTGCGCTCTGTCACCACAAGATGCAGAGCCAACCTCAAGAAATGGGGCTACAAAGTGGAATCCACGACATGCGAGTGTGGAAAGGAGCAAACCACAGACCACCCACTGCAATGCAACCTGAGCCCTGCCACATGCACAATGGAGGACCCTCTTGCAGCAACACCGGAAGCACTCCAAGTGGCCAGCTACTGAGCCCGAGCGCGGCCGAGACCCCCGCCTTCAAATTAGTATGAACCGCAGCGGAGAGTTCCACAATTCCTGTGAGCCAAGTTTGGGACCAACTGATGAAATGTGCCCCAACAGGCAGCTCAAAGCCAGAAATGCCTTTAACTTTCCTTTGCTTTCCCCTTCTCCATACTATGTAACATTCCCCTAATAAAAGTACTTGAAACTGCAACTTTTAATCTTTCCGCTTGATACTTTTGTATCTTTCCATGCCTCAGACTAACTCAACCTGGAAATAAACCTTTTTCCAGGCTCCGGAGAGCCGTGAGCCTGCCGGGGCACTTACTGGCACCCCCGGAATGCCAGATCTGCGTTCGTTTAAACCGCAGATACGGAAACCGCCATTTTGGACCCCCGTATCCGCTAAAACAACAAAATGGCAGATTGACGCCGTTCAATTTTGTATTTTTCTACTATTAATTCTAAGACTAACTGCCATCTCGCTTTCCTCATTTTGGACTCCCTCGCCCGGGAAATAATTGGTTTGGTTTAAAGTATTTCATTTGACAGAAATCAGCTGTTTGTCAAATTGTCCGGTTTCTTCCAAGACAGCCTGTTTCTCTTCAACACCGCCCATTCCTGCTCGGCCCTGCAGCCGGGGGCTCACTATGGCTACCCATGGGAGGCCCTGGGAAGGCGGCCAGGCGGGAACCCCGGCCCCTGGAGAGAGACATAGTTCTCCAAAGGCCAGACCAATGGACTCTGTTACTATCCGACCCAGCGCTCACCACTGGACTTCTGCCTTTCTTTTCGACTCCCTGACTTATGAACTGTTTACATATCCATGGCCACGGATCCTCTGCTGGTGCCTGATCCGAGATGCTGGCAGCCTCCATTTCCGCGCATCCTTTTCCATGTCTATGAAATCTCTGGTTTATGTCACAAATAAAGATTAAATATTGTATTAAACTTTATGGGGTGGGATGGGGTTCCTCTTCTATACTATGTATGAAATGTATCGTATGAAATATAATGTGCTCCCTTCCCGCCTTTCCTCTGACCTTCGGCCTACAAAAAAGGTAACCAGAAATTGTTGTGATGCCTGGGGGAAATTCTCCGTTTCCCCCGAAACTCTTCCCTGATTGACTTATCAACATGGAACAATAACTGTTGATTCCGTCTTCCCGCCTTCTGAGCCTGTCTAGTGGGAAGAGGAAGTCAACAGAAACCTGAAAAAAAAAGAATTGATTAAATTCACAAAGACAGCATTGATCCCTTTTGAGGTCCACTGTCTGACCCAATATTATCTTTCCCCCCAAAGCCATTTTCAACCTTTGTTTACTGGGATCACACCTGGCCGGCCAGAACAAAAGCCTTGCATTCCATCCTGGCTGGTCAGCTGTAATCCCATCATTTCTCCATTATGTACGCTCGTCCCGCCCTCTCGCTCCTGATTCGTCCATTCTCGGGAGCGAGAGAAACGTTCCAATTGGCCCTCCAGAGGCGGAGAAGCACACTGATTGGCTTGGAGGCGGGGCGGGTCGCCAAGCCTCCTCCCAGCTGTTCTGCAGCCAGCCAATCAGCTCGAAGCCGCCAGCAGAGGGCGGGCAGGAGTTTTGAATTGCTTTCTTTGTGTCTTCTCTATAAAATGATTGTAACCATCCTAGCAACCATGCTTGTGGTGGAATTATTCTTGCATTGCATCCGACTACAGCTGTGTCACAAATAAACTTCGGTCACTGATTTCTTCCGCCTGGTGAGGTAATATTATTATTATCTTTTATTTTAAATTGGCAATTTTCCTGGCCTCACCAAGGTACCCAGGGCCCTTTTGGCGCGGTCCTCGGGTCCCTCTCTCTCGAGGGGCCTCTGCTAAAAGTAGCTCAATATCACTACTGGTCTAAGGACATTTAGTCAACTACCAAACTCACAAATTTTGTATTTTGTCTGTTTGTTTGCTTTGTTCTGTTAGAAATGTAATATCATTGACTGGTTGCCCTAATATGACAAATAAATAAACTGGAATGTTGTCAAAATATTCATTTAGACATGCAGAGAATCTATTCATTCACATCCCACATATGTCAGCATATCCAATCCACTATGTAGTCCCTTCTAGTCACTTTTAACCTGAATAGATTACTGCAACATGCTCTATGTGGGGCTGCCTTTGAAGACAGTTCGGAAACTTCAGCTAGTCCAATGGGCGGCAAGCAGATTACTAATCGGGGCGACATACAGGGAGTATACCGCCCCCCGTATTGACGTATTAGATATCTATCAAGGTGACCAATTTAAGACATTCACATGCTCTTCAAACAGGCAAAACCTCTCTCCTATCCTGGGCATTCTACAGACATATAAACTTCACTTGTTTATTTCCACAGACTTCACAACTTCTGAGGATGCTGTACAGAAGTGTTTATTATAATGTGTTTAAATCTGTATTTGTGTTTTACATTGGTTGCCTGTGGCTGGAGCGGCCCAGCTGTGAGAGATATGTTGCCATGGAAACAAGGCAGAAGAGGAGGTGGGAGGAGCTTAGAGAGAAAAAGGTTTGAAAGTGACAGTTAAGTTTCAGTCAGGAGGAAGAGACCCTGAGAGAGAGCAGAGTCAAATAGGGACTCTGAGAGAGTAACTGAGTCAGGAGGAAGAGACCCTGAGAGAGAGCAGAGTCAAATAGGGACTCTGAGAGAGTAACTCAGTTAGGAGGAAGAGACCCTGAGAGAGAGTAGCAGAGTCAGATAAGGACTCTGAGAGAGTAGCAGAGTCAGGGAAGAGACTCTGAGGAGTGAAGAAGTGTAGTGTTAGTTAGTGTTCGTGAATATTTCTTCAGCTAGGGAGCTGAAGGGTAAAACTTTGTTAGATTTCTTTAGTTAAAAAGAACTAACAGAGGCTTTGTACGATTGCCAGTCGGTGGAAGACTGGAGTTCTATTATTTGATCCAGTATAGATCAAACAGTGAGAATATTCACAGCAGGGAACACTGAATAATAGACACCTTCACCAGAGCAAGAGTTTAAAAGTTGTAACATCAAAGGCTGAATTGTATCTCTACCAAGTCATATTGTAACCATCAAGTATATGCCAAGCATAACCTCTCCATATTGTAACCATCAAGTATATGCCAAGCTGAACATCTTTATATTGCAACCACAAGCTTTGTTCAACAATAAACTTGTTCTCTTTGTTATTTTAAAAACTGCCTCATCTCCATTGATTTTACGTTCGGTGCATTCCACTCTACCAAAATTACCTCACAACGCAAACAGAGACTAACAGAGACTTTAATACCAGCGTCTCTATACATTATGGTGGCAGTTTAATTAGCATTGTCGGAGGTTCCTTACAGTTTTTGGTGGTCCCATTTCGGTGGCGTTAATACTTCTTTGCAATGCCCACCACAGATAGAGGCAAAATGACCACACAATTCGAAAAAACACACAACTACCCAGCAATTCCGGTCATGAAAGCCCTCAACAACACACACAAACTTTTTCTTTTTAACAAGCACATTTCTCTTGACTTATTTCTCTTTTAAATGGTTTTTGTTCTCTCTTGTATGCGGACTCAAATGCGGACATAATTATCATTTATCTTTCTTGCTCCTGGAAAAAAACAAATTCATCCTTTCCTTTTGGATCTATTGCTTCAATAATAGTTTACTATCTTAAGTACATACAAAATTTTTGGCTTGCCAAACAAACAACAAGAAACAAAGGCAGACACTTCCTCCAACCAAACTCTTTAACACACCTTTCAAAGACAAATAATTCTCACACACAATTTTCATATGATCTTTGTTACCACCTGAGGAATCCACTGTCCCCTGATTTTACTATTTCTCTTTCCCTATAATGCTCTCCCTATTATTGAATTCCCTTTTACCTGTCATCTATTTCTTATCTATCTTTCCCCTAAGACTTTTCTTGGTCCCAATGACCATCCTTGACACTTTAGTTTCTCTTTTGACTTCTATCCACGGTCCCCTTTTGGACCACTTCAGTCTCTTTACTACTGAGGAAAGGTTCCATCCTGGATCCTAACCCCGGGATCCCATTTACCCAACTTCTAAGTTATCCTCCTGTGGCGGTGTCTATCTATCTGTTGCAAACTTCAAGACTAGACTACTGGTCCCCTTGACCTCCACCCCTCTTGCAGGTAATTTAAGTCTCTTATTAGTCTGAGGCAGAGTCTACCATTCTGTATCTCACTTCAAAGGCTAGACTACAAGAAACTGGTGGCCACTCTTCGGCCCTGGCCTCCCTATCGCGCTTCTCTTTCTCCATAAGTCTCCATAAATATGAAAACAATACTTGGCTGTCCTGGAATCCTCCTCCTCTTTTTTTTTTTTTAGATCCAGGCGAACCTCTGATGTTGTTTTTTGTCTCTCCTATCCAGGCGTTCCCTCGGACAGACGGCTCCTGATCAGGACGACCAAGGAAGTCGGTCTATTTGCTTTTCGGGTGCCCTCTCAACTCTCCTTGGTATGTCGAGACCCAGCGCCAACTGTCAGATTGGAATGGATTGGCAACAGTCCCTGGCTCACTATTTCCATGCAGTCACCGCGACTGTTTCACGATCCTGGCCACAAGCCCCCAAATTATGTTAGAGACCCTAAATTGGGCCTTTTTAGGTCTACGTCATGGGAGCACGAAAGGAAGGAAACAGTCCCAATGAAAGATAAAAAACAAGGTTTTATTTTAGTTTCTTCATTAAGAAGACGGACAGTCGGGCAGCATGCACAGATGTTACCCTTCAAATGATTGCCGTGCTCTTCCCTTGAAATCTGCAAACTTTACAGCCCAGTACAAACAAAAAGCATAGGGAAAACACCTTTTGTGAATAATAATTCTGACCTTTCGATGGAAAGTACCTTCTTGTACATGCGGCCTCTGCACTTCAAAAAAACAACCTTTGAAGTTAATTTCATTCAAAGCCCCTTACTTAGTATTTGCAAATTTTGCTCAAAGACCCTTTCACTATGACGAATGGAAGCCACTTGCCAGTTTGGGGAATATCATTGCAGACATAATAAAATATACTAATCATGGACTTTTCCAAGATAATCATTACTTGTCCACACACGTCCCAGTTTCCACATTTGTGATTGTATGGAAAGCATGATTTTCCTAATTGGAGCAGGCAAAAGCAAACTGCTGCATCCTCATTCATCCCCTTTTGCCATTTGGACCACATTTGGATACTTTTTGGCTACTTCTCCATGTGTAAAATGTTGGAAAGTATGCAGCAGCCTGCTTAGAAACGCTCCTTCATGTTCATAGTAAAATATGCTTTTGTTGACGTTTCCTTCCCATCAGCAGAGGTCTCCAAGGAGCCTGGCATACTTTTGTTGTGTTTTCTTTATCCGCTTTCCCCCTCTCTTTCTTGCAACGGGCAGAGAATACCCTTTGGAGTTTGACCCCCGCATCCCTGATAAGGCGTCCCATTCCCTTGCTGGGCACACAAGGCTCAAACAGTAACCAGGGCACCAGGAATGTGACCGTTCCAGCTATAAAATTCACACTTTCCCCACAATTATTTAAGTCAATGCAGGGATCAATACGCAGTCAGTGGCACCAAAGAGGGTGAGTCTCATCTCCAATTTGGGCTTCTTCTCATCGTTAGAATGGACTCAAACATTAACAAAAATGTTTGCAAAGTTTGAAAGCTGTTTGGCAGTGCAGTCTGAGAGACTCTCCCACACAACTGAATAAAATCCCACATTTTCTGCTTTGAACTGGAATATATGGC
The DNA here is from genome assembly GCF_037176765.1 of Anolis sagrei. Classification (NCBI taxonomy): domain Eukaryota; kingdom Metazoa; phylum Chordata; class Lepidosauria; order Squamata; family Anolidae; genus Anolis; species Anolis sagrei. The sequence goes on along the minus strand of NC_090035.1, from coordinate 24,767,912 downwards.
AGTGTGGACTCAGATAACCCAGTTCAAAGCAAATATTGTGTAATTTTCTGCCTTGATATTCTGGATGATATGACTGTGAGGAAGGACCCTCACTCTCCTTCTCTGGAGGTCTTTAACCAGAGGCATATGTTAGGAGGGTTTGGGTGGTATCTTCCTATCTGGTGGAAAGGGTTGGGTTGGATGGCCTCTAGGGCCCCCATCTAATGTTATTCATTCATCCATCTATTGGACAAGTCTGGTAAAATCTCTTTCTCTGGAGGTTTTTAAACAAAGGCTGGATGGGCATCTGTTGGGAGGGATCGAGTTGTATCTTCCTTCATTGCTGAAAAGGGTTGGACAAGATGGCCCTTGGGGGCCCTGTTCCAACTTTCAGGTTTTATATAATAATACAAAATACTGCCTTAGGAAGGGGTGGATTCTCCTTCTCTGGAGGGCTTTAAAACAGAGGCTGGATGGCTATCTGTCAGGAGGACTTGGATGGTGTATTTTGCCTGATACAAGGGGGCTGACACTTAGGTTTCTAGGATTCTATGATTTTATTATTCTAGGGCCATTTGTCAGGAGGCTTTGGATTGTATCTTTCAGTCTCACAGAAAAGGTTGTTCTGGATTGCCTCTGGGACCCCCATCCATGCATCCATGCATCAGTCTATTGGCGAAGTCTGATAAATCTCTCCCTCTGGATGGCTGGATGAGTATCCATCAGGAGGGATCGGGTTGTATCGTCCTTAATTGCAAAGGGGGGGGGGGGTGGACTAAATGGCCCTTGGGAGACCCCTTCCAACTCTCAGATTCTATAATATATTGCCATCTAGCCCTACCTTGTTTTGCAATTAAAGATTTCCCTTCTCCGGAGGCCTTTAAACAGAGGCTGGATTACCATCTGTCAGGAGGGTTTGGATGGTGTCTTTCTGTCTGGCAGAAAGGGTCAAGCTGAATGGCCTATAGGGTTCCCATCCAGTATTATTCATTCATCCATACATCAATCTATTGGACAAGTCTGGTGTATCCCCTTCTCTGGATGGCTGGGTGGGTATCTGTTGGGAGGGATCAGGTTGTATTCATTTCAGAAGGAGCATGGACCAGATGGACTTTGGAGGTCCCATCCAGGGTCCAGATGTGTCCATCCAGGCCCAGAGCTTTGAAAAGCATTGTTTTCATAGCATCACAGCATCATAGGCTTCGAAGCGATTCCAAGGGCCACCCAGTCCAGGCTCCCTGGCAGGCAACAATGGGCTTTGGGTTGCCACTTTCCACGGCTCCTCCGCTTCAATGCCCCTCTTGTTCTCCAGCCTCCCGCCCCCAGGCCTTTGTGCCAAGGAGGAAACTGAGCCGGCTGTGCTCTGAATCCACAAAATGGCCACGTTTTCCATCGCTTGGAGGCTGCAAGCCAAGAGGAGTGTTACTCTTCTTCTTGCAGGTGGAGATGGAGGGCCAAAAACGGCCTCTGCGCCGACAGGTGAGTCCTTCGGTGGCACCTGGGACATCCAGTACAAAGTGTTCAACATTTGATCTTGGTGCAAACGTCCTTTTCAAATGCAGGAAAGGCCTCTGTTTCTCATAGCATACAATTGCCCTCACCTGGGCATCTTGCATTTAGCATTCTTTATGTTACTGCCTGTATTGGAAAGGTTCAACTGTGTTAAGTACTTTTATATTGTGTTTTATTTGCAGAGCTGTGCTCCAAGTTGGCGAAAGCCTTCTTGTTTGTCATAACACACGATTGCCCTCTGTTATTCTTACTATTTTTAGTATATTTCTATTTTGCTTCTTTCTTAAATAAGACCCAAAACAGCTATGTATCTACATTTAGCATGCTTTGTCCATATCAGTGGTCACTGCCTATATCAAAACAGTTCGTCTGTGTTTCGCCTATTTTATTTTATTTCGTTTCGTTTCATTTTATTTTATTTGGTGTGAAAGATTTCTGTCATAGCATGTACTAGCCCTCTATTATTATTATTATTATTATTATTATTATTATTATTATTATTATTTGAAACACAACAAGATTAGTACACAGCAAACAAGATCACTATGCTGGTTGTATTGGATCAAAAGTCGAACACTTCCCAAGTGTCTAGGAATTGTTATTATTACTATTATTATTGTTGTTGTTGTTATATACCACTTCCCTCTCTTAAAAGAGATTCAAAGCATCTCTGTATTCTGCATTTGGAATAATTTGCATTGTCTCTTTCTCCATCAGAAAAGTCCACCATTTTTTATTTGATTTGCAAATATATTCCCCAAATTAGCAAACGGCTTCTGTTTGTCATAGTACAGTCCGTTGCTTTTGCCTACATCCCTTGCATTTTGTGCCTCTTGCATTAAAGACTGCATTGGCAAACCTGGGTTCACTTTGCAAATCTGCTTGCTGGGTTGTGTCTATAAGGTAGTGGTTCCCAACCTGTGGTCTGTGGACCATCAGTGGTCTGCAAGAACTAAAATATGGTCCGTGGCCTCACAGTTACTACACTGAAACCCTCTTATAGTGCCGAGGCTTATTAAATATGGTTTTCTGTGGGCAAGTAGATGGCAACTACTGGGTGGAATATGTTCTTTATCAGAAACTAGAGCTAATGTGGTCTATCCAATGCGATTTTCTGAATCAGCACCCCAAATAACCAAACCAATCCTGAAGTTGAGCAAAAAAATGATTTGTAACCTTTTTGGTCAAAGTGATCCCTGGTCAAGTGGTCCCTGGTCAAAAAAAGGTTGGGAACCACTCCTATAAGGAAAGACCTCTCTGCAGGAAAGAAAACAGATGATTTGCAGGGATAAACATTCCCCTTGAAGTGTGATTTGTCCCACAACAAACAGACTGGTTTGCTTCAACTTGGTGGTTGTTTGGGGCAGGGAAAGTATTGGATGCATCTACACTATGGGGTCAATACCAGTTTGACACCACTTTCACTACTTGTTCAATGTCATAGAAACCTGGAAGTTGTAATTTTTACAAGACCTTTGCCTTCCTTGGCTGGATGGAGTTTGTGCACCGCTTTCTCAATGCAATGGGATCCTGGGATTTGTAGATTGGCAGAGAAGGCCAGAGACCTTGGGAAACTACAGCTCCCACAACTCCGTAGCATAAAGCATGGCAGGGGAAGCACACTGAGACCGGTATCCACACCATGGAGGATGGCACACAGGTGGACACCGCTTCAGTTGCCCTGGACCTGTTGTGCCAGAGGAACTTCCTGCCACTTGAATGGGATTGAAGCGAATTGGGAAATAACACAAGGAGAGGTTTGGCTGCAAGCCTGGATCCATCCTGCAGCCAGGAGTACCCTGCTAAGGAGGCAAACCTGTTTGTCCGCTCCTGGGGAACTCGCCCTCGGCAGAGGACTCCTTCGGGGAGTTTCACTCCTTGCTGGCCTGGCTGGAGGTGACCCCTTGACCGTGAGTGTTCTTTCTCATCTTTGGCTCCAAGGAAGGGTCTGGACAGGTGCCCCGTCTCTTCTAGTTTGGGGTGATATGCAGGGTTGGACCTGTCTGATCCTTGAATGGAAAACCCAGGGAGGAGGAGGACTACCATCTGTTATCATTATCATTATTATTGAAGCTTTTTTGTTTCTGGTTTTGGGTGCAAAGCAGGGCAGAACCTTGGCTGATCCTTGGCTGAGAGTGTTGAATTGGGGAAAACCCCTGTCTACAACAACAACAACAACAATTGGTGTGAATACTGGATTGGTGTGGATACTGAGCTCAAGATGCTTTCCCTGCCATGCCTCAATGCTACGGAGTTGTGGGAGTTGTAGTTTCCCAAGGTCTCCAGCCTTCTCTGCCAAAACTACAAACTACATCACATTGAGAAAGCTGTGCCAAAATTATTATTATTGTTGTTGTTATTGCTATTGTTATTATGACATCTTCAGGTTTGGGTTTTTGATCCAAACAGGGAATGGTTGATCCCTAAATGTGAGATATGCAGATTGTATTATTATTATTATTATTATTATTATTATTATTATTATTATGGATTTTGGATGTTAAGCAGGGCTGGACCTGACTGCTTTCCAAATGGGAGACTCCAGGGAAAGGATTGGAAGAAGCTAGGTTGGGTCTGGCTGTTTCCTGAGTGGAAGCATCCAAGTTATTTGCATTGTTATTGTTTCTTATATCTCTTATAATTTTGGGTGCTAAGCAGGGCTGGGTCTGGCCATTCCCTGGATGGGAGACCAGTTTGATGCCACCTTCACTGCCATGGTGAAGTGCTGTGAATTGCTGAGAAGTTGTAGTTTTGGGCAACCCTTTTGGGCATAGAAGGCAAAAGGCCTTGAGAAACTACACCTCCCGGGCTTGAAACAGCATCAAAGTAGTGCCATCATGCATTCCTCCTGTGGTGCAGATGCACCTTGCCGATGCTACGGATCTAGCAAAACAGCTAAGGCAGTAAAAGGCTGAATACATTTTTGGATTTGGGGAAATCTTTGCACGCTCTGCAGGCCTCCTTTCCTTGCAAGTCCTGCCCCCAAAACCCAATTCTTTCCTTCCGGCGGTTGATCTGTCATGTTGCCCTTGGCTCTCTCCCCGGAATCTGGCTGTTTCTCTTCCTGCTGGACAAACAAGCACTTGGGCCACCTGACCCTTGCTTGCCTTGGGCCCTTTCTTTCCTGGGTTGGTCCCAAAGTCAAAGCAGGGCACATATTTGGCCAACTGATATCGAGCTGCTTTTAGGAGGGCCTCCCCAGCTGAGGAGATCCCTGAGGACCGCACCAAAGAGAGTCCTGGAACCTTGGTGAGGCCAGCAAAGCCAATTTTTGTGATAAAAATATTTAAAATAATAAATCCTCACCAAAGCGGAAGAAGTTCAGCGACCGAGGTGTTTTATTTGCAATTCAGCTGCAATCGGATGCAAAAGTAGGGATAATTCCTCTACAAGCATACCGCTAGAGAATTTACAAGCATATTTATAGAGAAAACACAATAAAACCTTTTGAATTTCCCGCCCGCCCCTCTCCACCCGGCTTCGCGCTGATTGGTTGACAGCTCGAACAGCTGGGAGGAGGCTTGGCGGCCCGCCTCGCTCTGGGCCAATCAGCGAGTTCCTCCGCCTCTGGAGGGCCAATCGGCGCGTTTCTCTCGCTTCCGAGGATGGACAAATCAGAAGAGAGAAGGTGGGACGACCATGAACAATGGGGGAAATGATGGGATTACAGATAGCCAGCTGGTTGGAATGTGAGGCTTTGTTTTGGCTGGCAAGGTGCGATATTCACAAACAAAGGCTTTCCTGTCCTTGATGGGTTTTGGTGAGGGAAACAAACAGGATCAGGGCAGGGGACCTCGGGGGGAATCAACCCTGCCCTTTGTAAATCAATCATAATGTCCGTTGTCCATATAAACTTCCTTATCTTGCCAGACCGACTCAGAAAACGAGAAAAAGGAAATCATAAATAGCTATTGTCCATGCCGATGAGTCAATCAAAAGGAAGTTTTGAGGGAGGCAGGGATTCTCCCTTGAGCATTGCAACAGTCCTTGGTCACTTCTTTATGGGGCAAAAGTCAAAAGGAAAGGCGGGAAAACGGACAATATTTCATGCATTATTTTCTTATACAAAGTTCATAAAGGAAAACCCCATTCCCACCCCACATCATAATTATTTTATTAAAATAGTTATTTTTTAATAAAAAACTTGAGATCCCATGTTCCTGGGGAAAGTTTGTGGAGACGGAGGTGGCTTGCAGTCCAAATCAAGCTGCAGAGAGTCGCTTCTCCCGATAGAAGTCAGCAGATGGGTGCTGAGTCGATTAACAACAAGATCCATCGTTCGGTCCTTGGGCAACCATAACTCCCTCCCAAGGACTGGGTCTCCTGCCTGGCCCCCTTCCCAAGGTCTCCCGGGGGCATCCACGGCAAGTCCCCGGCTGTGGGGCTAGGCAGGAACGAACAGCAACGAAGAGAAATGGACTGCTTGTGCAGAGCCGGCGGAGTTTGACAATCAGCTGATTTCTGTCAAAATTTATTATTTAAAACAAAACAATTATTTCCCGGGCGTAGGGATCCAAAGTGGGAAAAGCGAGATAGGAGTTTAGTTAGGAATCGGGTATAGAAAAATATGAAATTGGAATGGGGCCAATCCGCCATTTTGAGTTTTTAGCGGATACGGGGGTCCAATAGGACAGTTTCCATATCCGTGGTTTTAACTGACGCAGATTCGGCCTCCTTGGGACACCCAGAAAGCATCCCAGGCGGGCCCGTGGTTGCCCGGAGCCCAGAAAGAAGTTTATTTCATGTTTGGGTTAGTCTGAGGCAAGGAAAGATATAAAGTATCAAGTAGAAAAAGTAAAAAGTTGCAAAATTCAAGTACCCTCATCGGGGATTTGTTACAAAGTAAGGAGAGGGGAAAGTAATGGGAGGCTGAGTGCAGTCCTAGTTTTAAGCTGCCTGCTGGGGCACATTTCATCAGTTGGTCCCAAACTTGGCTCCCAGGAACTGCGGAACTCTCCGCTGCGGTTCATACCAATTTGAAGGTGGGGGTCTCCGCCGCTCTTGGGGACATAACAATGTCTCCCAGGGAAATGGGCCCTTTGTAATCCCCATTTCTTTGGGTCAGATAAGTGTATTGGGAAGTAAAGGTACCCAGGAGCCATGGAGGCCAGTGGCACCACTTCGGCCACTATGGACAGCACTGGACAATGGGACGCCTTTCCCCAGAAGAACCTGGAGGCTGTGGACATGGCTGTGTTGGTCCTGTACTTCGTCTTCGTCTTGGGCTTTGGGTAAGGAAGCTCTTTCTCCCTCTCTGAAAATAAGTTTGAGGGACTACATGTTCCATAATCCATCACACATCTCATTGGGATGGATTATGGAAGTTGTAGTCCCCCTTTTTTAAAAAAACACCCCTGTTTCGGTAATGCTCCAATTGGGGAACCATTATATTTTGGGAGAGACTGTACTTCCCATAATCCACAGTACGGTTGAGAATGCTGGGGACCATAGTCCCTCCCAAAATATCATCCCCTTCTAGAATATGTAATGATACTGCCTTAGCTTATAGTGGACTTGAATGCACACATATATTCAGAGATGCAGCTGGATCACAGTTCCCAACATTCCTCTCTGATAACTGTATTTGATGGAACTGGAGCCCAGCAGTGCCTTAAAAGGCTCCAGGAAGCTAAACAGGGTCAGTCCTGATAAGGACTTGGATGGGAGATGGCACAGACATCCAAGTTTCCATAGGTAATGGAAAGGGGTAGTCCAATGCTCATAGCCATTCTAGGTCTCCTAGTTTCCTAATGTGGGAGTTGTTTTGAGATTCCCCATGATGCCTTCCGTCTTGACCCTGCATCTATGTTTCCCACAGTCCATGTGGAAGACCAAGCGGAACACCATGAAGGGCTACTTCCTAGCCGGAGGAGAGATGATCTGGTGGCCGGTAAGTCATTTCCAATGGTCAGGAACCCATTTGAGGGTAGTAGAATAAGGGTCTTTGTTGGCATGCTTTGTCAGGGGAGTATACACCCCCATTATGCCATTTTATAACAATTGCGGAAGAAGGTATCCAGTGCCTGTTTGCACAATGCTATGAGTGTGCAACAATATGTCTTTTGCGGAAGACATATTGGAAAAGAAGGTATCCAGTGCCTCTTTGCACAATGCTATGAATGTGCAGCAATATGTCTTTTGCAGAGAACATATTGGAAAAGAAGGTATCCAGTGCCTCTTTGCACAATGCAATCAATATGTCCTTTTATGGGCATTTCAGAAGAAGATATCCAGTGCCTTTTTGCCCAGTGCTATCAATGTGCCGTTTTAGCGGTATTGCAGAAGAAGGTATCCAGTGCCTCTTTGCACAATGCTACAAGTTTGCAACAACAATATGTCTTTTGCAGAAGACATATTGCAGAAGTAGATATCCAGTGCCTCATTGCACAACGCAATCAATATGTCCTTTTATGGGCATTGCAGAAGAAGGTATCCAGTGTCTCTTTGCATAATGTTATGAGTTTGTAACAACAATATGTCTTTTGCAAAAGATATATTGCAGGAGTAGGTATCTAGTACCTCTTTGCACAATCCTATAAATATGTCCTTTTATGGGCATTGGAGAAGAACGTACCCAATGCTTCTTTGCATAATGCTATTAATATGTCATTTTAAGGGCATTGCAGTCTGAACTGGTTCTCCTTTCCAATAGGTGGGGGCTTCCTTGTTTGCCAGCAATGTAGGCAGTGGGCACTTCATCGGCCTGGCTGGCTCTGGGGCAGCGTCGGGCATCGCGGCCACGGCCTACGAGTGGAATGTGAGTTGGCCTTTCTTTATGGGGCACTTTCACTCTTTACAATGAGCCCATGCCCTTTGTCGGTGCATCACCTCATGTTTGGGGATGCTACAACAATATACCATTTTATGGCCACTATGGAAGTAGGTATCTAGTGCCTCTTTGCACATAGCTATGGGTTTGCAACAACAATATGCCATTTTATGGGTTTTGTGAAAGAAAGTATCCAGTGCCTCTTTGCACAATGCTATGGGTTTACAACAACAATATGCCATTTTATGACCATTACAGAAGCCAGTATCCAGTGCCTTTTTGCACAATGCTATGGATTTGCAACAACCATATGTCATTATTCTGGTCTTGCAGAACAACAACAACAACAACAATAACAACAACATTTATAACCCGCCCTTTCTCCCTGAAGGGACCCAATACCTCTTTGTACAATACTATGGGTTTGCAACAAAAATGTGCCACTTTATGAGCCTTGCGGAATAAGGCATCCAGTGTCTCTTTGCATATTGCTATGGGTTTGTGAGCAAAATATGCCATTTTATAGGCACTGTGGAGAAAGGTATCCAGTGCTTCTTTGCATATTGCTATGGATTTGCAGCAACAATATGCCATTTAATGGAAATTGTGGGGGAAGGTATTAAGCACCTTTTTGCACAATGGTATGGGTTTGCAACAACATGTATGGGCATTACAGAAGAAGGTATCCAAGGCTTTTTTGCACAATGCTATGGGTTCACAACAACAATATGTCACTATATGGGCGTTGTGGAAGAAGGTATCCAGCGCCCCTATGCACAATGCTATGGGTTCACAACAACAATATGTCACTTTATGAGCATTGTGAAAGAAGGTATCCAGTGCCTCTTTGCACTATGCTATGGGTTCACAACAACAAAATACCACTTTATGGACATTGTGGAAGAAGGTATCCAGTGCCTCTTTGCACAATGCTATGGGTTCACAAAAACAAAATACTACTTTATGGACATTGTGGAAGAAGGTATCCAGTGCTTCTTTGCACTACGCTATGAGTTTGCAACAACAATATGCCATTTTATGGGCGTTGCCAGAGAAGGTATCCAGTGCCTATTTGCAGATTACAATGGGTTTGCAACAACAATATGCCATTTTATAGGCATTGCAGAAGAGGGTATTCAATACCTCTTTGCAGAATATGATGTATTTGCAACAACAATATGACACTTTATGAGCATTGTGGAATAAAGTTTCCACTGCCACTTTGCGCATTGCTCTGGGTTTCCATCTAGTTCCCTGCCCCTTTGGCATTGGTCTCCTTGGATGCTTTTGCCCATTTGGGATGTTGTGCATTGCAGAAGGCATCACTGCATACTCCCTATCGCTATTTGATGCTGGTATAATTGCATTGAGGCCAGTATATGTCTTTGATAGGATTCTAGTCTGTATCTGTTTGCAATCTTGGAGGAGATGCATTGAAGCCATGCCCTTTGTCAGCTGCATCGCCTTATGTTCGGGATATGCTTCCTGGGTGCCAATGTGCATGTTGCTACACGCTCCGAACCCAGTTGGCAAAGGCTGCTCATGCCCTTTGATCAATTGCTCAATCTCTGTGTGGTTCTCAGATCTCTCTCCCCATTCATCTTGTTCCAGGAAAGAAACAACAACAAAAGGATGCCATTACATCACCCTAAACACCTTTTATGGGGCGCATGGTTTCATGGACTCCTGTCTGCTTTTTCCAAAGGCTGTGCTTCCATTGAGAGCCTGGCCCTGGCAGAAAAGCCAACTTTAGTGGCAGCCAGTGATGCAGAAAAAGACAGTGCAGCCCTTTCATTGATAGATTCCAGCATTCCCATTTGGCAAGTGATAGAATCCAGCTTATTTTATCCTATGGATGAGACTCTGAGTGCAACTGCATTGTACAATTAATGTGGTTTGGCATCCCTTTAACTGCCATGGCACAATGCAGTGGGATCATGGGAATAAGACCAATACAGTATTTATTTATTAATTTCAAATATTTCTACCCCACCCTTCTCACCCCGGGGGGGACTCAGAGTGGCTTACAAAGGCACAATTTGATGCCAGCATCGATACAACAATACAACAATAAAATAAAACAATATAGCAGCAATGAAAGTTAAATACAATTAAACAGTCGGTTCTCAGTTCTACAACACGTCAATAAACCCTAACCGAGAAGGCCCTGCTCCTCGTCCCCACCAGCCTCACTTGTGATAGAGGTGGGGTCGATTGCAGGGTCTCCCCAGATGATCCCAGTACCAATGATTTGGCAAGATTTTTTAACCTTCTCTTCTGCATAGGGCTAGTGGCTCAGCAAACGACAAAGCCCATTATTCTGTATAATTCCCAGGCACTTCTGTATCTGTGAACTTCCAGGCTAAAGTGTAAACGACTTATTCTGGGATTGTCATTGTGGGCTTTCAGGTCATTTCCAAGTTATGGTGAATTTTCTTGTCAAGTGATTGACCTAACTTTCTTCTGAGGCTAATACAACTTGCCCAAAGGTCACCAAATGGCTTTCTATGTGTAAGTAGAGATGCAAATCCAGGGAGATTCAAACCCAGGAGCCAAGGTCCAAGACTCGAACCTTGGCTCCAGATATTGAACACGAGAGCGATTAAAGTTTGACCATTTCTCAGACCCTAGAAGCAGTCTTTCAGCCTAGAATGTCAGCTAGCCTTTCAAGGTGTTATTGTTGTTGTTGTTGTTTTTCAGCAATAGACAAGCCCTTATTTGATGCCCATGTGGGCTTGATGCTATCAGGTAGAAAAATGCTGTATTGGATAGGAATGCATTGCATAGACCTCCAGTGTGGAAAAATACAATTCTAATTCACATGTGTTTGCAACAGTCCATTGTAGGATAAAGAAAACAAAGGTGTGAGTTTTTTTCCTCTCTGGAGGGAGAAATGATCTCTGCCATCTTAGATAGCTTGCGATGATCTCTCTTCATCTGCAATTCATCACCATCTGTGATTAATTCCTTACCTGTTAGGCTAGGAAAAGCCTAGGAAAGTAGGCCCAGGAAGTTCGGCAGTCATTTTGGAAAGGGTGCCAGGGGCAACCATTTTAGATCTCATTTCCTGAAGGGGGCGTGCTTAGGAGCTTGGAGGGAAATGAGGGGAATTAGTGATTGGCTGGGAGAGAGTGGGTGGAGCTTAACTTAGAAAAAGGGAAAAAATTACTTTAAGGGTGTGTGGATGAGTGAATAGATAGATCTAGGAAGGGATTATCTGTGGTGGAGTGTAGAATTGCTTGGCAGAGAGGAATCCTGTCAGTAATTTCTGGAGGGAGAGAGGAGTGTTTATGTGTAACTAAGTTTGAACTGCTTAAAGGAACCACAACAGCTAGGCTTAATGCCCATTTTGTTCAAGTTCTCTTAAATAAACATCATTCTTTTATTGTTCACAACATCTGCCTCACATGTGCCTCTGTGTGAGAAGTTTTAAAATCAGTTTCCTGCAGTAATCAAGAGTCTAATGGTGGCAGCATATATTTTAAAAGAATAATCTTTTCATTGTTACCTCAGAACACAAGCCTGAGTGCTAATCCAGAACACTCTTGCCCAAAATACTTCAAGTAAGCCAAGGGCTTAACTTTCCTTTTAAGTTTGGTGGTGGCCAGAGCTCTTTCAAAAGGTTTTCTTGGCCAAAAGAAAGTTCCAGCTTAGTGCAGCTTTTTGAGTTTAGGTATTAATACCTAAAGCCACATTCCATTACAAGTGGTGGCACAGCTGTTGGGATTTACATTTAAGTAATCCCCTATCATTTATAACTGGTATTCAGCAGGTGGGATTATTTCTCAAAATAAGTCCCTATCCTTTATACCATCCTCATTGTTTGAGTGTCTTCCTATGGTTGTGTGTATATCTGTATACTGATAGCAGACACATAGATAGTTGTATATAGCATGCTCCAAAGGAGAGAGATGAAAGCTAGATCTCAAATGTCCTTATTCAAGTGGTTGATATAGAGATAAAAAATTGGGGTCTTTGCCAGGAGGCAGAGACCAATTAGACTCATCAAAGAGTTATTTTTCCCTGGTGAGACAGAGAAGCATCCCATATTTTCCCCTGATTTCCCAATGAAAAGCCTCACCAGTTGAAGAAAAGCCATTGAGGTTTAATGCGATTCAGCTGAAAAGGATGCAGAGCTGCAATCATTCGCCAAAGCTAAGCATGAGGGGAGTACACCAATACAGTCATATTTATAGCAAATTCAAAGTTGCAGAGTTCAAACTCCCCGCCCTGGCTTCCCTGTTGTTCCCTGCCATGATTGGGTGATAGGTGAACAGCTGGGAGGCGGCCCTCCCACCCCCGGTGCCTCTGGACCACTCAGGAAGCTCCAGTCGTCCATAGGATCCAATGGGGAGACCTCTGCCACCTGGTGGTAACAGCAAATCAGGAGAGAGGGAGTCGGGATGAGGGAGCACAAAGGAATCTGGGAAAGGAGTCTTTAAACAAAGGAAATGCCATGTGGCTTGAGACAAAAAGCTCAAACAAGGCCGATCTATTGTGTTCATGAGTGTTGTGAATCAACGTGTGTAAAAATATCCAGATCCTTCCTGGCTATGAGACAGGAGAACAATGATGGCTGCCTGAGGTTACTGCTATCAATGGGAAGTAAACAAAAGCAGATTTCCCCTTATCTTACAGAAACTTTTGTCAAACAATTATTTACTCTAGTGGGCCATTTCCAATGCTAGAGATAAGGATTTTCTTCTTTTATCCATGCAAGTGTGTCTTTGGCGTGAGGTTTCAGTAATCGCTAATGGCTTTTGTTTCTGAAGGCCAGGGGGTTCCCTTACATATTTCTTTGGAGGGAGAAGGGGCAAAGAGTCAGACATACAAGGAAACATAAAAAACATATAGAAATTATACACAGGAAAATCATATGCAGGTATCTTCCCATTCAGGGCCCCAGATAGAAATTAATAATACCAATTATAAAAAGCAGACGATATCAGGACACAGCATGAATTCATAAGTTGTCTTGAAGAAACTTCATGGGTAGGGAGCGAGTCCTTGAAGAGAGTGAAGCCCGGGAATGTAGCAGAATTCAAAAAGCCACCAAAGGGAGTCTATGAAGTTCCACTGGGCCAAGACACAAAGCCCTGCAGCACTGGGATGGAAGCCGGTCCCATGGTCCTTGGAAAACTACAGCTCTCAAGAGAGAGGCAGAGACCCCAAGGTCTAGCCATTCCCGAAGTTTCATGGGGTCCTCATTGTTGTTAAGGCCTTGGCAAATTGACCAAGACTTAACCCCTATTGTGCAGTCTAGTACCTTTCTCCTTTGCAGAACTATAAGTTACCATCCCTTGTTGGGGGGCGGGGCGGGGGCATGCTCGACTTCATGGTGAACTACTGCACAAGGTCAGAGGCTGTGCTATGAAATCTCTGCTAACTGTGACCAAGACTATGCAGAGTTTTGGATAGGAAGTAACTGCTTATCTTTGAGACCCTCCATCCCATTGCACAGCTGAAGGAGGCCATGAGAGGAGGAATTAATGTGTCTACCTAGCAGGGGTGTTGTGCGTGGTTTACTCTCCTTTCTACCTCTGCAACAGATGCACCCAGGGATACTCATTAAATCTGAATGGGGTGGTTGGAACCTTCTTTGTGATATATATTAATATCTTTTAAAGTGAGCCAAGAGTAGAGCAGAATGGAGGGTGAGTCCTGGCTCCCAAAGCAGCATCCTGGCTTCTCCTTTTCCTCTGACGTGGCCACTGTGTCCTCTGCAGGGCATGTTTTGTGTCTTGGTGATGGCCTGGCTGTTCCTTCCCATCTACATCGCAGCCGGGGTGAGTACTCAGTCTTTACTTACATACTTACTCCTTACAGCAAAAGGGTACATTTCAAATGAGCCAATAATCTGGTTTGAATGCCAATAGAACCTCAATTTGGACTCCTGTTTACATGGATGAAGAGGGGTCGGAGAACGGGGACGGGTGCTTCCCAGGGTCATGTCATGTTCCCTAACATTTCATAGAGGAACGAGACATGAGTGCTGTTATTACTGATAATAATAATAACACTGCCTGACACACAGTTTGGTACCTTCATTGTTAGTCTTGTGTCTGTAGTTTTTGCAGTTGCTGATTGCAAAAATGGCACCAGTTTTCCACTATCGGCCTAGCTTTTGAGATACAGACCATATACCATCTATTAGTTGCCTATAGAAAACCACGATAATCATAATATCTAAGAAACTGGAGCCAATGTGGTATATTCAATGCAATTTTCTGAATTGAATACCTCAGGAAAAGGCTTAAAAACCTAGACACTAAGGCACCATGAAAAAAAGATATTAGTCTATGTTGTTGTTGTTGTTGTTCAAGCTATTATTATTATTAATTTCAGCTACTCCTGAATTATTTGAGTGCAAAGGCAACTGCTGAGTTATTTGAGTGCAACTACTACTCTTGAGTTACATGAGCACAACAATTGCTGAATTACTTTGAGCTCCATTTCTGCTGCTGAATTATTGGAATGCATTTGCTGCTGCTGAATTTGAGTCCAAATGCAACTGCTGCATTACATCAGCATAACTGTGGGAGTTGCACCATATGTGCAATTGCTAAGATACTGTTGTGCAATCACCACTGTTGAGTTACATTGGTGCAATTGCTACCATTGACTTTCTAGGTTGCAATTACCACCTTTGAGCTGCATGAGCGCCATCATTACCACTGAATTGTTTTGTGACTTTTAATAGTGATTTATGTCTTATTTTAACGATATTGTATCCTGCCTCAAGAGTACAGGGAGAGACAGGTAATAAATTAATAATAATAATAATAATAATAATAATAATAATCATCATCATCATCATCATCATCATTATCAACACCATCATCATTTCCAGGTGACCACCATGCCGGAGTACTTGCAGCGACGCTTTGGTGGCAAATGGATCCAGATCTTCTTAGCCATCCTCTACTTGCTTATCTATATATTCACCAAAATCTCAGTAAGTAGGGAGACGGCGAGAGGAGACAGAACAGAACTGGCTTGGAAAGAGTAGGTCCCACTTATATTTACATATATTTTCATACCTTTGCATATATTTGCATATATCATGGGGGGCTGTGGTAGACCAAGAAAGGCAAGGAGGAAAGGAAAGTCTGCAATGGAGTCTGTTCTGCGAAGACTTCGTTGCTGTGAGGCTGAGGGACTGTGACTTGTCAATGGATTTGTATGGCCGAGATGAGGGTCTCCTCTTCACCTATATTATATATCAATATAATATAGGTAAAGGTGGGTAAAGGTTTTCCCCTGACATTAAGACCAGTTGTGTCAGACTCTGGGAGTTGGTGCTCATCTCCATTTCTAAGCCAAAGAGCCGGCATTGTCCGTAGATACCTCCAAGGTCATGTGGCCAACATGACTGCATGGAGCGCTGTTACATTCCCGCTGGAGTGGTACCTATTGATCTACTCACTTTTGCGTGTTTTTGAACTGCTAGGTTGACAGAAGCTGGGGCTGACAGCGGAAGCTCACGCTGCTCGCTGGATTCAAACCTGCCACCTTTCGGTCAAGTTTAGCAGCTCAGCAGTTTAACCCACTGTGCCACTGGGGGCTCCAAAATATAATATAGTATTATATTATATATATCAAATTGAAGCAGTAGGGAATAATTGGACTGGGAGCAATGAAATCAGGCTTCCCTCAGCTCTTGGGCAAGTCACCCTCTCTCAGTCTCAAAGGAAGGCAATCTTTTCAAGGAAACCATATTGGAATCACACAGCAACAACTGTAGAGTTGTTGAAGGCCTTCATGGCCGGAATCACTGGGTTGCTGAGTTTTTCGTGCTGAATACCCATGTTCCAGAAGCATTCTCTCTTGATGTTTTGCCTGCATCTGTGGCTAATAGTATCTTCAGAAATATTCCTGGAAGTGAAGCAAGCTTGAATAGCATCGAGTAGCCATTTAAGCTGCAAAGTCAACCAGTGAGGGTATCTGCATAGAGGTTGCCTGGCTGTTGTTGCCTGGAGGCATCCTCCACTTGGGAAGTGTTAACTGGCACTTGGTTGTTTGCTGTCTGGAGTTCCCCTGTTGCTGAATAGTGTTCTTTATTTACTGTCTTGATTCTGATCC
Organism: Anolis sagrei; assembly: GCF_037176765.1. NCBI lineage: Eukaryota > Metazoa > Chordata > Lepidosauria > Squamata > Anolidae > Anolis > Anolis sagrei. The sequence goes on along the minus strand of NC_090035.1, from coordinate 24,751,570 downwards.
TCACTGATTGACTTTGCAGCTACATGGCTACTCATGCCATTCAAGTGTGCTAATTGCAACATTCACACTTGCTTTAAACAGACAAGGGTTCTTTCTCCCATCCTGGACATTATATACACACTCCACTTGACTCAGTAGCAACAATACATCTGAAGATGCCAGCCACAGGTGCAGGTGAAACATCAGGAGAGAATACTACTGGAACATGGCTATACAGCCCGTAAAACTCACAGCAACCCAGTGATTCCAGCCATGAAAACCTTAAACAATAATATATTATGATATATTGTTCTAAGTTATATATTATACATATCGGATTGAAGCAGTAGGGCATAACTGGGCTAGGATCAAACTGGGCTAGGATCAAATTCTCCCTTAGCTCTTGACCAAGTCACACTCTCTCAGCCTGAAAAGGACTGTAAAGGCCCTCTTTTGTTGACACAGCCTTTAAAAAAAACCTTATGAGAGTCAGACAGCAACAGTTACAAAGCCAATTGAAAGTCATTTGTATATTTCATCTCGAGTTGTGCAAAAGAAACCTGCTGACACCGTTTCCAAACCAATTGCCCAATCCAGGGCAATTATCCAGAAAGGTTAATTGCCTGCAAATCTGAACCTAGAACTGTGGGAATTAAGCTAAGTATGGGATTTCCCCCCTCTACCTGAAATTGAGCATTTAGTTTTCCCTAGTGGTCTCCCATCCAAATACTAACCAGGGCTGGCCCTGTTTAGCATCCAGTTTTCTATAGAGATTTCTTAGACAAGGAAGACTCAGAGGTGGGCTTCCCAGACCCTTCCTCTGCAATACAAACTACAGTTTTCCTTGGCGGTCTCCCATCCAAATTCTAACCAGGGTCAACCATGCTTAGCATCCAAGATCGGACCCATTCTGAAACCTTTAGGGTCTTAAGCCACAAAACGTAAACTCAGTTTATCCTCCTCAACCGTTGGGCTTTATTAAAAGAAATGCCTTTGGTAAGTGTTGGTGAATAATCGGACTTGCTGGCATTCAAGGTATGCCCAATTGTGAAACGGTGCAAAAAACCCCGTACAAGCTAGACTTCCTTGTGGCCTATTGTTTCCTATTGCTTCCCTGTTTTCTCCTCTGAATCATCGTGCAAAATAATTACTGTAAATCCCTTGTTTTGCATAGGGCATGTGGGGGAATTGAATCTGACCTTTAGTGCCCTTTGTGTTGTGTCATTCCATCAGTGAAAAAGCATGTTTTGTCCCAGGCATGGGCAAACTTCAGCCCTCCAAATGTTTTGGACTTCAGTTCCCACAATTCCTAACAGCCTCAAGCCCTTTCCTTTTCTCCCTGACTGTTTGGCATTCAATCTTTGAAAGTTCTAGATCAAGGATGAGCTGCAATAATGCAACAATGCCCTCGTCTCATCCTCCAGGTCGACATGTACGTGAGGGCCCTGTTCATCCAGCAGGCCTTGCACTGGGACCTCTATGTGGCTGTCATCGGCTTGCTGGTCATCACGGCTATTAACACCGTCGCAGGTAGGTCCGAACCCAAGTATTTGGGGGGAGGGGGGGGGGTTAAGATTCCACTGCCCAGCTTTGGTAGCCTTTAAATGGTGAATTGTCCCATTAGATGTCTGTCTTCGGCCCTCTATTCTTTCATGGCAGAGGGTAAACTACATGGCCTCTGGGTGCCCCTTTAAACTCTATGAATTGATGTCTCTGGGTGCTCCTTCAAACTCTATGAATTGATGCCATTGGGGCCCCCAATCCGAGTTTCAAAGTCCTCTCCAAGGTTGGAATAACACCTGGGGTGGGTTCACTGCCCCTCAGGTATGAGATCCTACCGTAAATATATTATTATTATTTCTATATTATTATTATTATTATTATTATTATTGCTATTATTATCACTTCAAGGCTGAAGGCAAAGGGGAGCTGGTTAAGCCTATCATCATCATCATCATATGTTATTATTATTATTATTATTATTATTATTGCATTATTGTTATTTTATTGCTATTATTATTATTATTATTATTATTATTATTATTATTATTATGGCTGAAGGCAGGGTACAACATAGATGCTATCAATATTTATTTTTATCCTGCTTTTATCTCTTTAATTAATACACATTAAAACATATATATTAAGACTAGGATGCAGAGCAATGGCTTCAAACTACAGGAAAGGAGATTCCACCTGAACATTAGGAAGAACTTCCTGACTGTGAGAGCTGTTCAACATTGGAACTCTCTGCCCCGGAGTGTGGTGGAGGCTCCTTTTATGGAGGCTTTTAAACAGAGGCTGGATGGCCATCTGTTGGGGCTGCTTTGAAAATAATTTTCCTGCTTCTTGGCAGGGGGTTGGACTGGATGGCCCATGAGGTCTCTTCCAACTCTAGGATTCTATGATTCTAAAGACATAGACCTTCCCTCGACATTATTATTGCCTGCTAGGCATTTGGCAAAGAGGAGCTGGTTAAGCTTATTATTATTACTACTACTACATTATTATTATATTATTATCGTTTGTTGTTACATTATTATTATTATTATTATTATTATTATTATTATTATTATTTCCCCAAACCTTGGTTCTCTATATGGGGAGGTGGTAGCCCTAATGCCAAAAAGACCCCTAAGACAGCCTTTCTCCTCCAAAGTCTGTTATTCTATGCTACACCTTTGCTAGAAAGACCCCTAAGACAGCCTTTCTAGCACAGGTGTAGCATAGAATAACAGACTTTGGAGGAGAAAGAGGACATAATGCAATATGGAATGGTCAAGGGAAGACAAAATGTATGTGGACATTGATCCGGCTCAGTCCAGACCTTGACCCATGGATTTTGTCCCTGGTTTATGGAACTTTATATGGTTTCTGCAGACCCACAACTCTTCCCAGACCCCAACATAAGCCTTTCCCATTTCTTTCTGGTCTCTCTGCAGGTGGCCTGGCCATCTATACAGACACCCTGCAGACGGTCATAATGCTGGCCAGAGCCCTGACCCTCATGGGATTCAGTGAGTGCCTTTGAGGAGGGAAGCTTTTTATTCAGGGCAATAAAGAGAGTAGAATATATGGAATGTACTTGAAAACATTTGTCTCGAGAATCCTAGTCCGATTGGGAAATTTGGGGAAGGGAATTTCACAGTGGAATAGAGTGCCTTGGAGTCTCTTTCTTTTTAAATAGAGATCAAATGGTCATCTGTCAGGAGGGCTTTGATTATGCTTTCCTGCTTGGCAGAATGGGGCTGAGGTAGAATTTAGAATTTCTTCCCGCTTTATGATTTTGAAGCCCTATTTTTCTATGAACCTTTATGAGGTTGGATGGCCATCTGTTGGGAGAGCTTCCATTGTGTCTTCCTGTCTGGCAGAAGGGGGCTGAACTGGGTGGCCTTTGGGGCTTCCTCTGTTCTATGATCCTAAATCCCTATTTCTCCCCATAACCTTCCAATATCTATGAGGTTGGATGGCCATCTGTTAAGAGGGCTTTGATTGTTCTTGCATGGCAGAAGGAGGTTGGACTGGATGGCCATTGGGGTTTTCTCAATCTCTAAGATTCCAAGGGCCGATGTCTCTATGAACCTGAGGTTGAATGGCCATTTGTTAGGAGGGCTTTGATTGTGCTTGCATGGCCGAATGAGGTTGGACTGGATGGCCGTTGTGGTTTCCCTCAGCTTTAGGATTTGTAAGCCCTATTTCTCTCCATTAATCTTTTAATATGTATGAGATTGGATGGTCATCCGTCGGGAGGGATTGGATTGTGCTTTCCTGTCTGGCAGACAAGGGCTAGACTAGATGACCTTTGGGATTTCTTCCAGACCTAGGATTCTAAAGCTCTATTTCTCTATGAACCATTATGAGGTTGGATGATCATCTGTTGGGAAGGATCAGATTGTGCTTTCCTGCCCGACAGATTGGGGCTGGGCTGGATGGCTTTGGGTTTACTCTGAAGCCCTATTTCTCTATGAACCATTAAGAGGTTGGATGATCATCTGTTGGGTGGAAGGGAGCTGGACTGGATGACCTTTGGGTTTCCCTCCAACTCTAGAAATGGAAAGCCCTATTTCTATGAATCTTGGCCATCTGACTATGAGGTCAGATGACCATCTGTCGGGAGGGATTGGATTGTGTCGACTTTCCCTCTGCCTTCCTAGGTTTTGCCAAAGTTGGAGGGCTGGATGACTTGCAGAAGCGGTACTTCCAGGCGATCACTACTAACCGGGACAAGAACAGCACTTGCAGGCTGCCCAGGGAGGACTCCTTCCACATTTTCCGGGACCGGTGACCTCCGACCTTCCCTGGCCAGGGGTCGTGGTGGGGATGACCATCCCTTCCCTGTGGTACTGGTGCACGGACCAGGTAGAGCCTCCTTCCATGGGTTTGCAATGGGATCGGGCCCAGGTTTAATGCCATAAGAGCAATAATACCGTGCCATGATGCTGCAAGGAGATCCTATTGCTTGCCAACCCTCCCAGTATCAACGTGATGCATTAAAAGGACCTTGCCATGATATTCAGAGTGTATCTTATTGCTTGCAGCCCTTTCCATGTTAATAATGTTAATAGGACCATTCTCTATGTTGATATCATGACCTTGATAGGACCATGCCATAACTTTGGGAGCAGATGTCAGTATCATTGCATCAATAGAACAGTGATATTAGGAGCATAAATAGGACCATCATCTGTAGCCGTCTTAAAAACCTAGATGGAGAAATGGGAGGAGGGTTTGCATATTTGCAAAGAAGGGAATGGGAGATCCAAACCCTTTCTAATAGGCCTCTCCTTTTCTGGCAGGTCATTGTGCAGAGGTCCCTGGCGGCCAAGAGTCTGCCCCATGCCAAAGGGGGGGGGGCTCTCTTGGCCTCCTACCTGAAGATCCTGCCGCTCTTCATGATGGTCTTCCCTGGCATAATCAGCCGCATCCTCTTCCCAGGTGAGACCCCAAGACAGAGGAGTTTGCAACCATTGGGATTTTGCAGTAAAGTTATCTTATGTGCTTAATTTATTGGCATACAAGAGTACAAATGTGGGAGAAAAGTGGGGTAAATAATAATAATAATAATAACAAGAACAACAAGAACAACAAGAACAACAACAACAACAACAACTTGGGAAGTGTCCAACGTGTGATCCAATACAACAGCCAGCAGAGTGATCTTGTTTGCTGTGGACTCATCTTGTGTTAATAATAATAATAATAATAATAATAATAATAATAATAATAATATAGCACTGGTGAATGCTTCCCCTCCCCCCGACTGACAGTCCCTTGTCTGGGCTTCCATTCTGCAGGGCTGCGGGGGCTGATGATGTCGGTGATGGTGACTGCCCTGATGTCCTCCTTGACATCCATCTTCAACAGCGCCAGCACCATCTTCACCATGGACCTCTGGCGCCACTTCCGGCCTCTCTCCTCCGAATGGGAGCTCATGGTCGTTGGCAGGTAAGGCAGCAATGCAAGTAGTGCCATGGCTAGACTATGCAACCCAAGGGGCGATTTCGCAGTAGATGGATGCATTTATTCCAGGTTCAGTATCTGCATTTACATCCGCAAAGGTGCATACAGAGGCATCCTTGCAATGCTCAGAGGAATGAAAGAGTCAACATCACCCAAAGGCTATAATCTTTATTCCACTGTTGGGGAGTGAGTTGACACTGTTATATGATATATATTATATTGTTGTAATCTATTATATTATGCATTATTATGTTATATTATTTATATTATATAATATATTATATTGTATCATCCTGCTCTCCTGTTGTTCGCAACCAACCACAGTCTCACAGAGTGGTTAGTTGGGAGCAAAAGGAGAGCAGAATAAGATATAATACAAATAATGTGGGTTTTTTTCCATGTCAGGAACGACTTGAGAAACTGCAAGTCATTTCTGGTGTGAGAAAATTGGCTGTTTGCAAGAACATTGCCCAGGGTCACATGAATGTTTTGATGTTTTGCCATTCTTGTGAGAGGCTGCTCTCATGTCCCCGCATGGGGAGCTAGAGCTGACAGAGGGAGCTCATCTGCACTCTCCGCAGATTCAAACCTCCAACCTGTCGGTCTTCAGTCCTGCCGGCACAAGGGTTTATGTTATTCTGCTTTCTTGTTGGTCCCAGCCATCTACAGTCCCAACTTTGGCGTGGGCCAACTTTGGCCCTCTAGGTGTTTTGGACTCCAACTCCCACAATTCCTAACAGCCGGGAGGTGGCCGATGCCAGCTTTCAAAGGTCCTGCCAAGTTCAGACTATTTTGTGAATACTGCCATTGTTTTTCATGATTTTATTTATTATATGGAAGCTGCTTTATTTAAGTTACTTTTTCTCGCCTTGCAATGCCACCTTCCTAATCCAACCAATTTGTGAATTTTAGAAGAATTCAAATGTATCTTCCATTGAGCCCAACATTCTTTCCATATTTATGGCAATAAATATTTGAAGATTCGTTGTGTTTGGAGCTCCAAACACAATGAAAGATAAATTTATTAACAAACTGAAAAAAATGTTGGAAGAACAGGAATAGGAAGAATTACTAATTATGGGGGATTTCAATGGAGTGATAGACCCATTAAAAGACAAATCCATAAAGAAGAAAAAGCTAAACCCAAAAAGAGCGAGAACACTACCCAAAAAATTTAAAGAACTAAAGGAAGAGCTAGGTCTAAATGACATCTGGAGGCAACATAAAGATGAGAAAGATTTCACCTTTTTCTCACATAGGCACAGAATTTGGGGCCGCATTGACATGATTCGGGGATCAAAAACACTGTTACCAAACATCACGAAAACCAAGATACTAACAATGCTTAACTGACCACTCCCCAATAGAAATAACCTTAAATATTTACCAAGGAAAAATATGGGTTGCTTACCTGTAACCGTAGTTTCCTGAGTAGTCACCTGCGAATATGCACATATGGTATTCCTGCGCCTGCGCAGGCCCAACTTCGGAACCTTCTAGAAATCAAAGAAACAATTTACCCCTCCTGGCCCCGCCCTCCCCTACCTCGGGTATATAAGGCCCCTGGGCAGAGCCTACCACTAGTTCTCTTCCACCAATAAAAACTGGCATGACATCCGAGGGGAGGAAGGGTGGGGATGTGCATATTCGCAGGTGACTACTCAGGAAACTATGGTTACAGGTAAGCAACCCATATTTTCCTGTCGTAGTCAACTGCAAATCGCACATATGGCAGATTCACAAGCTCTAATTTATGGCAGGAGGGCGTCATGCCACTGCTGAAAACAGGACTGCCCTGCCAAAATTGGCCTGTCTCCTAGAAACAATATCCAGCTTGTAATGGGAGACGAATGTACTAGGGGAAGCCCAAATTGCTGCCCTGCACACCATATCCAATGGAATGCCTTTCATGAATGCTGACGATGCAGCCATAGCCCTTGTTGAATGACCCCATATCTATTGTGGGAGGTCCCTCCCTGACAATCTGTAACATGTACGTATAGTAGAAACAATCCAAGCTGAGAAACGCTGGGAGGACACTGCACAACCTCGTGTGTCCCTACGATATTTAACAAACAACCTAGGAGAGTTCCTAAAATTGGCTGTTCTCTGAACATAGAACGCCAATGCCCTCCGGACATCCAGTAAATGCAGATTCCTTTCTAAAGGAGTCTCAGGGTTCTGCAAAAACGAAGACAAAACCAATTCCTGAAACATATGGAACCTGGTTGCAACTTTAGGTAAAAATGCCATGTCAGTGCATAGGACTACCTTATCCCTGTGGAACCTCAAGTATGGAAGGTCTACCCACAATGCACACAGCTCGCTAGCCCTCCTAGCTGATGTTATTGCCACTAAAAAGGCCACCTTCCAAGTAAGGTAGGCTAAATCCACGGTAGCCAGAGGTTCAAAGGGGGCCTTCATTAGAGAAGACAACACCAATTCCAGATCCCAAGCGGGCACCACTGGAGCTACGGTTGTTCTAATATTGGATAGACATTTGAAGAAGGATTTCACCATGGGATCCAAAAAACAAGACGATAAGCCAGCCTTCCTACGAAACTAAGAGATGACTGCTAAGTAACACTTTAAAGACGAATTGGACAAACCTTTCTCATACAGAGATACCAGAAACTCCAAAACTAGGGAAACCGGAGCTGGTTCTGGTTCTTGGCCACATGTTCTAGCATAATCCTTAAAGCGGGCCCATTTAAACATATATGATCTTTTCGTGAAGGGTCTATGAGCCGCTTCTATAATGGTTAAAACGGATTGCGACAGAGGCTGAGTCTGGATATCTAGGCTGGCTGTATTCGCCAAGCCGTGAGCTTCAGAAGGTGTACATCTGGGTAGAGGACTCACCCCTCCTGGGATGTCAATAGGTCCAATCTGTTCCTGTATCTCCTGAAAATTCCCCAAGACAGGTGTAAGAGGGGAGCAAACCATGGTTGTCGAGGCCACCACGGTGTCACCAGAATGCAGCGGGCATTGTCCCATTGTAACTTCGCAACCACTCTTAGTAGCAAGGGGAATGGGGGAAAGGCATAGGTCACGGCTCTCCCCCAAGCGTGCAGGAATGCGTCTCCCAGACATCCCTCTTCCGTAGGGTGCCTCATCCTCACACAAAATCTGACACACTTCCTATTCTCTGGAGCGGCAAAGAGGTCGATCTCCGGAGTTCCCCACTCCTGAAAAAGTTGACGTACCTCATCTCAGTTCAGAGACCAGTCATGACACCCCATTGGGTTCCTGCTCAGAGCGTCCTCAAGGGAGTTCTCCTCCCCTGGGAGATGGGCTGCAACCAAGTAAATCCCTCTCTGAATGCACCATTCCCAGACCTGAAGTGTGAGCCCCAGAAGACGTTGGGAGTGGGTGCCCCCCAGTTTGTTCAAATAACACATAACGGTCATGTTGTCTGTCAGTATTTGGACTACAGTGTTGTGAATCATCTACTCGAAGGATTTTAGGGCCCTTTCTACGGCCATGAGCTCTAGAATGTTTATTTGTAGAGCAGCCTTTCCTTGTGCCCATCTTCCGTGAGTGACGAGGCCATTTGAATGAGCACCCCAACTCGTAAGGGAGGAGTCTGTCATGACCGTATGTGATGGGACAGGAGGATGGAAGGGTAGCCCCATGCAAACACACTGGGGGTGTGTCCACCACCATAGAGAGCAGTGTACTTCCTGTGGTAGCACTAGCCTGGTACAGGGGTCATCCGTAATGGGGTTGAAGTTCAACCCGAAGCAGTATTGAAGGGGGTGCAACTGAAGTCGTGAGAAGGGGTTGACCGATATGATAGACGCCATGTGGCCCAATAGGACCTGTATCTGCCTGGCAGAGAGGTAAGTTGAAGTTAGGGCTACCCTGATGTGTTCCTGAAGCACAAAGAAACGGTCCCCCGGGAGGTAGGCCCTCTGTGAGGAAGTGTCCAGAAGAGCACCAATGAACTGGATCCGGCAGACTGGATGTAGCAAGGACTTCTCCGGGTTTACCACCAGGCCCAGATGCTGTAGAAGAGACAAAACAATATGGACATGGTCCTGTAATTGGGAGTATGACCTGGAAACCAGGAGCCAATCATCTATGTAAGGATAAGCCATAATCCCCTGGGTCCCGAGGTGTGCAATGACTACTGCCATGCATTTTGTGAACACATGGGGCGCAGTGCTTAGGCCAAATGGGAGTACGTTATAGCAGAAAGCCCTGCAGCCCACCATGAATGACAGGAACCTGCAATGGTGAGGTACTACTGACAAATGAAAGTACGCATCTTTCAGGTCAACAGTGGCAAACCAGACATTCTTAGTCAACAGAGGCAGAATAGCTGACAGAGTGACCATACGAAATTTTTTGGGCAAAATGGATTTATTCAAGGCCCATAAATCCAGAATGCTCTGAAGCCCCCTCCACGCTTGCTAACCACAAAATACTTTGAGAAAAAACAATATGGGAACATAGAGTGGTGAACATGGGAAATGGCCCCTTTTTGCAATAACATTTCAATCTCTTGTAACAGAATTGAAGATGGAGGGGTAACGTTAACTGTGCCCACTTGTGGGGACTCCTCGAACTCTATGGTATACCCCCGTTCGATGACAGCAAGGACCCATTTATCTGATGTGATCTCTGCCCAGTTGTTATAGAAAGGCTCAAGCCTCTCTCCAAACCGGGGAGGTCCCGGAGGGGGGGGGTTCCATTAAGGTGAACAGAATTAGCAACTTCAGGGTCCACCTCTAGAGAGGGGTCCCTAACAGGACAATTGTCAGGAGGAGGCGTGTTGGAGCCGCTAAGACAAGACTCATCAAAGGTGCTTCTTTGAGGCGCCCTGAGCCCTTGGCTTATTTGGGTATGGCTGGTACCGTGATTTGGGGGGATAGGAATTTCTTCTATTGGACTGGTACCTATAGGACGACGCATTCCTACCCCTAAAGGGACCCTGGTAATTATTGTTAAAGTTCTTACGATAAGTATTCGGGGGTCCCTGCCATCTCGTTTTTTGTTGATAGTAGGGCTGCCAGGTGTAGCCAAACTTGTTGGCAGCCTGGCACACCTCTTGCTTCTCCTTAAGAATGGCATCAGTCTCTGGATTGAAGAGTCCTCCCTCGTGAAGGGGGAGATCCTCCGCTAAGGCCTTGCCCTCCTCAGACAAATTTGCTGATCATAACCAGGCATGTCGCCTAATGCAAGTGGCCGTGGCAAAGAGGTGATCTGCCGACTCGGCCAAGTGTTTGGCAAAGTCCTTCTGGATCTTTGACAGAAGGACAGCCTCTGCCTGAAGCGCTTTCAGGAAACGTTGGTCTTCCGTTGGTAATTTATCTAAGTATGGTAGTATTTTGGACCACAAGAAAGTCTGGTACCCTGACATATATGTGGCATAATGTGCCATTCTAGTAAAGAGGCCAGCTGCTAAGTGGGTTTTCTTTCCTAGAAAATCCACTTTCTTTCCCTCCTTGTCTGGGGGAGCAGAGAGGGTCCCCTTTGGGCGTTTAGATTTCACCATCTCTGCCACAACCGTATTCGGCTTCAGCAGATTTGTGACCCATTTAGCATTAGCAAGATCGATCCTGTATAATGAGTCCACTCTTTTAGGGGTGGCGGGTACATTAGCGGGAGGAGTTTCCAGAATCTTTACCAGCTTCAACAAATAGGGTAACATGGGAAGGACAAATAGGGTAACATGGAGGTTGGGGTGTTCTGCTCCTCTAAAGGGAACATGGGATCTTCGATGTGATCAGGGACCCTTGGGGCTGGGAGATCCAGAGCCTTGATCATCCTCCCAACAAGTGAAGCAAATTTGCTAAAATTAGACGGTAACGCATCGGGCTCCGTCCCCGTCTGGGAGTGAGTGAGTCAGGGGAATCAGATTCTGAGTCCGAATCCTCTTGGTCAACAGTTCCCTGCTCAACCAATGCAGCAGGAATGTCCTGAACCATTGTAGGTGTAGCCGAGGGTCCCGGACGAACAACAGGCAACATATCAACAACATTACAATTAGAATTTTCAACACAAGTGGAAACATCCACACAAGGAGTCGCATTAACACTGGTTGAGCGACCCACGCCACCCCCTCTCTCAACAGATGGTGACAGATCAGGTGGTGCAGCGGTTGAATCGCCACCCGCAGGAGACATCAGGTTCAATTGGGGAAAGCAGTTGTAGAGGTGCCACAGCCCCTCTGCTGAATGCCCTGAATTGGGTCCATTTGAAGGCCAGAAGCCATTGAGAGGTTAGGATGCTGGGCATACAGGAAGTTCCCTGGTGGGCCCAGTCGCCACATTCCCGGATAGGGATACGGTGGAGGGCCATATGGTCCCCATCCTGAGGCCGAGGAAACGTGACTTCCTAGATCGATGCCCCCTCCTTGAGTGCCTAGAGCCCAAAGAAGAAGATGATGATGATGAGGACCCGCTCCCGGGTCGCCCGCCTGGTGAACGACGGTGTCGCCTCTCCTCTCGCCATCCGTTGTGCCTCAAGGGGGATCTGGACCTCCAACACCTGGACGCGCGGCTCCCGGTAGGCACTCTTGGTACCGGGATGGGCATTGGGGGAGGAACTTGAGCATTCGCTGATATCGGTGAGATCATGTGAAGAGGCTCGCTCCTGCGCTCCTCCTCCACACCCGACAGGGAGGGCCCCTCCTGGGATCGATCGGAAGCTCCGCCCTCCGGTATGGCCTCCCTTCCGGTATCGGGAGAAGCGCAGCTTGCAGAGGCTCGGGGCGGCAGTGCGGCGATCAGCGCTCCCGGGGACCCTGCTCCCAGCTGGGTTGATGTCAGCGTCACACTCGGGGAGTCAAGGACAGTGCCGGGCGCGTCAATTCTGGCATGGGTCCTGGGTGGCACGGATGCACAAGAAGGACCAGCAGCGGCTCGGTCTCCAGCGCCGGCAGTGCGCTCTCTTCATGGAGACCGATGGGAGGTTGAGCAGTGGCTGGGAGAGAGGTGGTTGATGTTCTTTCCGCCCTTTTTGCAGCGGTCTTCTCCAGGCTCCCTGAGGAGCGGCCATCTTGCTCCCCCTGTTTCTTGGTCTTTTTCTTGGCCTGCCCCATGGTCTGAAGAGGTCTCTCTCTAGGTAAGTTGCCTGAGGCCCTGGGAGTTGAAGTGATGATCGTGGGCATTAAGGCCCTGTCATAGAGGGCCGCCTTTAAGCGAGCCTCCCTGTTCCTCCGCGTCTGCGGCGTAAAGGCTGCACAGATGCCACAGGCCTGGGAGAGGTGCCCCTCTCCCAGACAGCCCAGACAAAGCATGTGGCCATCCGTGTCTGGCAACACGTTAGGGCATTTGGAACATTTTTTGAAGGAAGACGTCATCATATTGGATGACAAAAGGCCCCTCAAACGGCGATCCACGGGCAAGGCGATGATTTTGCCTGGCCCTGGGGCAATTAGGGAGCAGTCAGAGTCCAGTCCGAAATCAGGGGGCAACAGATTACCTAGAGTAGTTAATTTCAGTCCAAAGGTCGTATATTTAGAGGCAGTCCAATAGTAGCAATGCGAAGGTTCTCAAGTTGATGCCTATAGCTTGGCGGAAAAAAGAGAACTAGTGGTAGGCTCCGCCGAGATTTGCAGTTGACTACAACAGGAAAAATAGAACTTTATAAAAATGAAAATGTGTCGGATGAGAAAATATCACAATACCTAGGGAAGCAACACATACCACGAGTAACAGACGAACAAAGGGAAAATCTGAATAAAAAATTACGCAAGAAGAAAACAATACAGAACATGCCAGCAGATAAAGCACCAGGGCCGGACGGTTTTGCCACCAAATATTACAAGGCCTTCCAAGAAACTTTGATACCCCACCTCCAAAGAGTGATGAACAACATACTTGAAGAAGGAAAAATCCCCGATTTTTGGAAAACCGCTTCGATATCCCTAATACATAAAGAGAATATGAGCAGTACCTCAGTAAGAAACTAGAGACCCATCTCTCTACTTAACATATATTATAAAATCTTTACTGGCTGGCAGACTAAAGGACTTATTAAACAACAGAATAGGTGAAGATCAGGTAGGGTTCCTCCCGAAACGTCAACTTAGAGACAACATAAGAACAGTAATAAATGTTATGGACTATTATGAAAAAACCAGCCAGAAGGAAGTAGCATTCATGTTCCCCGACGCTGAAAAAGCGTTCGACAGAGTTAACTGTCACGGCGACAATAAGGGAGATGGATATCAGATACTACTTCACGAATGCAATCGAAGCCATTTACACAGAACAAGTTGCAAAAATATGGTGAATGGACAACAATCGACAAATATTTCGATATCAAAATGGACAAGGCAGGGATGTCCCCTTTCTCTCCTGATTTTCATTCTAACTCTGGAGATTCTACTAAACAACATAAAAAAGAATCCAGAATTAAAAGGATTAAGAACAAAAGGCCACTCCTATAAAACACGCGCGTTTGCTGACGACATAGTGTGCTTCATTGAAGATCCAATAAACAATACAAACAAATGGTTAATAAAAATAGAGAAGAATGGAGAAGTGGCAGGTCTGAAAATTAATAGGGATAAAACGCAAATTATTGTAAAAAAATATGATTAGAGAAAAGAAAGAAAAACTACAAGAAAGGACGGGAATAAAGGTTACTACAAAAGTAAAATACTTGGGAGTAATAATTTCTCCCAATAATAATAACTTGATTAAAAATAACTATGAAAAAAATGGTCTGAAATAAAAAAACAAACTTCAGAAATGGTCATAACTTAGTCTTTCATTGCTAGGCAAAATAGTGGCAGTAAAAATGAACATCCTGCCTGACATCCTGTTCACATTTCAGACACTCCCGATTCTTAGAACAAACACGTTGTTACAGAAGTGGCAAAAAGAAATAATAGAATTTATATGGAACAATAAAAAACAGAATAAGAGTGGTAAATCTAATAGACGATAAAAGGAGAGGAGGCCTGGCTCTTCCTGAGCTCCAACTTTATTACGATGCTGCAGCGCTAAGCTGGCTCAGAGACTGGGCGTCATTAGAAAAAGAGAAGGTCTTAGCAATAGAGGGATTTGATATCAACCAGGGTTGGCACGCCTATTTATGGAGAGAAAGAGGTAAGAAAGAGATACTTTTCAAGAACCATCCCACAAGAGCCGCACTAATTTTCACCTGGAACAAATACAAAAACAAGTTGCACCAGAAAACTCCAATGTGGTTCTCCCCTAATGAAGCATATCACAAAAGGGAAATACCCTGGAATATTTGGCTAACATATAACCAACTTCTAAAGATCAAGGGACAGGAAATAATATTAAAATCAAGGGAAGAACTGACACAGATAGACTCCACCATCTCATGATTCCATTACTACCAAATAAAGGAAAACATCAAGACAGATAAAATATTAGGCTTCGAAACTAGAAAAACCTTCTGGGATAAAATACTAATGACAAAAACAAAAATAATAAGAAAAATATATAATCAACGCTTAATATGGGCCACAGAGAAGGAACAAATTAAAACCAACATGATAAGCTGGTCACAAGACACAGGACACTCTATACCTCTGGCAGACCGGGAAAAAATCAGGAAAAAGAAAATTAAGTACACGTATGCCAAAGACCTCAAAGAGAGCTGGTACAAGATTTTCTACAGGTGGTATCTAACACCCGAGATACTAGAAAAAATTAACAAAGATAAAATGAAAATTCGATGCTGGAAGTGTGGAAAGAAGAAAGGCGATTTCCTACATATGTGGTGGAACTGTAGAAAAGTAAAAAGATATTGGTCACAAATACATAGAATGATGGAAAAAATATTTAAAATAAAATTCGAACCTAAGCCAGAAACATTACTATTAGGTCTACACAACATGAAACTGGAAAAGAACGAGGACAGGATTTTTTTTTTTATCTAACAGCAGCAGCTAGGATGGTCTTAGCAAAACTGTGGAAAACCGGAGATCCCAACAATGGAACACTGGATTAGTAAAATAATGGACATAATAAGCATGGACATTTTGACACAAAGAATCTCTCAAAATTACATGAAACCCCAAAAAACAGAATGGAACTCAGTATTAGAATTCATAAGGGATAGAAACAAAGAGATGTACACAATGGACATTTAAATGAAATCCAAGGACTAAGTAAGTAAAGAATGGGGTGAATCCCCAGAGCAAATAGATAAAACATACATTAAAGAGAATTAATATACAAGAATATTGAAATGAGGGATTGCAATGTATTAAAGATTTTGAATAACCTATGTAAAAGCAAAAATGTATGAATATTTCTGGTCGAACCTGGAAGTACCCAGATCCCCATTCCCGCTCCACCCTTCCCCGTACCCAACCCTGCTCCCCTCACCCCCTGCTCCCCTACAACTACCCCTTGTAACCCCTTTTGTATCCACTGTATGTTTTAATATATAGGTGTATGTAAAATAAAATCAATAAAAATATTTGAAAAAAATATTTGGAGATTCTCGCACCTTTCCTCGGTTGCAACTCCTATGGAAGTCAATGGGGTTCCTCGAGAGTAACGTCATTTCCGACTCCTGCAAAAGAGGCTGAAAGCCAAAAGGACCGAAAATAAAATTAATTTAGATGATCAAATATGGCCTTGGTTTGCTTCTGTCAGGTTCCGCTGGGTCTTAGAATGAAACACACACTCACAAGAACAGATCCTGGAATTGCGGTTTATTCAGTCCATACAGTACAAAGCCAAAGAGAGAACTGAGGTTTCCCGCCAAGAGTCTCCCAATCCCCCTCACTCCCCCCTTTCCCCCTTTGCTTATCACAGTTTAGACTACAATTCCTTTCCCACATCTTCAAAGTGAAAGCTTGGCCCAGATGGCCCTACTATAAACTAATCTATCATGGCTACTCCCTCTAGTGTCAGGAAGAAGACTTCTTGGAATCTCTTGGAAACATGAAGGCACATCCTGACAGCTTCTTTCTGGGCAGAAAGGCATCTCCTGACAGAAATAATTGCGCTAATTTTCCTTTTCGGGGCATAGATAGACATCAACATCACAAATAAAGCAAATCTAATTGCAAAGGGATTCTTATTATTATTATTACTAATCTCTCCCTTACTGTTTGAGGTTCTGTGTCAAAGGAAATGGTTTTTGGTTGTGCCAAAAAGGGTCCAATCATATATATATGGATGGATTGGTAGAATTTTAAAAAACAGAAGATTGAAATACAAAGGACCTTTTTTTGTCATTCACCAGTTTTTGACTCCCAAACCCAGCCCTTCCCCTCTCCAAATAATAATAATAAAGGAAATTTGAAAAAGGAGATGGAGGGCCTGATTCTAGCAGCCAAAGAATAAGCCATTAGAACCAATGCCATCAAAGCCAGAATTGAAAAGTTGACAACAGATCCCAAATGTAGAATCTGCAAGGAAGCAGATGAAACAATAGATCACATCCTCAGCTGCTGCAAGAAGATCGCACAGACAGACTACAAGCAGAGGCATAAGACCATTGCTCAGATGATTCACTAGAACTTGTGCCACAAATACCATCTGCCTGCAACAAAGAACTGGTGGGATCACAAGCCGGAAAAAGTTACAGAGAATGAACACACCAAACTCCTCTGGACTTCTGGATTCAGACAAACAGAGTTTTGGAGCATAATACTCCTGACCTCACAATCGTTTTAAAAAACAAAGTATGGATCATAGATGTCGCAATCCCAGGCAATAGCAGGATTGCAGAGAAACAACTGGAAAAGCTGACATGATATGAGGATTTAAAGATCGAACTGCAAAAACTTTACTGGCACAAGCCAGTAAAGGTGGTCCCACTGGTGATCTGTATACTGGGTGCAGTGCCTAAAGACCTTGGCCTGCACTTAAACATAATCGGTGCTGAAAAAATTACCATCCGCTAGTTGCAAAAAGCTACCTTACAGGGATCTGGATGCATCATTCACAAATACATCACACAGTCTTAGACGCTTGGGAAGTGGCCAATGTATGATCCAATTCAACAATCAGCAGAGTATCTGCTGTGGACTCATCTTGTTGTGTTTCAAATAATAATAATAATAATAATAATAATAATAATAATAATAATATGGTGATCGGCACACTGGGTGGCATGCCAAAAGATCTCAGCTGGCATTTGGAAACAATAAACATTGACAAAATCACGATCTGTCAACTGCAAAAAACCATCTTGGATCTGTACGTATTATTTGAAAATACATCACACAGTCCTAGATGCTTGGGAAGTGTTCGACTTGTGATTTTGTGATACGAAATCCAGCATATAGATCTTGTTTGCTGTGACATCCTGTGATTTTGTGTCAGTAAAATACTAATACTAATACTAATACTAATACTAATAATAATAATAATAATAATATTGCATTGAGCATGGTTTGATTGGTGGTTGCCTGATGATAATGATGATAATAATAATAATAATAATAATAATAATAATAATAATAGCCTAATAATAATAATAATAATAATAATAATAATAATAGGGTTTTGTGTGTGTGTGTCTGTGTGTGTATAGGTAATATATATTTTCAAAAAAATACCCCAGCCATTCTGTCAGTGTGTCGGTTGCTTTTGAGTTCCGGAACAGGCCACTGCTGGTCAAAATGGCCAACATACTGGCCAGCATTGTGACCAGAAACACCCTCCTGAGTGCTTTGGAGGAGAAGCGGAGGCACCAGATGAAGGTTTGTTGTGTTTCCTTATCTTATGGCAGACCCTAAAATGGGCTTGAATGGGGATGAGAGAGTGTGACTGGCCCAGGGCCATCACTAGGGGGCCTCAATGGCTGAGCAGGGATTCTGACCCAGGCCTCCAGAGGCCTTGCCCAGGTCTCAAACCATATAGGCTCTGAAATAATAATAAACATTAATGTTGTTGTTTACTCCTTTAGTCACTTCTGACTCTTCATGACCTCATGGACTAGCCCATGCCAGAGCTCCCTGTCGGCTGTCACCACCCCCAGCTCCTCCAAGGTCCAGCCAGTCACTTCAAGGATACCATCCATCCAACTTGCCCTTGGTTGGCCCCTCTTCCTTTAATAAATATTAATAAATTATTTTATTATTGTATTTTATTATATTTTAAAAAATATTAATATAAAATAATACAATAATACAATTTTGTAAAATATAATAATATACCATATATCATATAAATAATATATTTTATATAAAATATAAAATAATATATAATATATATCATAGTATATACTATATAATATAAAATAATACGATAAAATATAAAATAATAATATTGTAGAATATATATAATGTAATATTTATTATATTATTATATAATAAAACTATACCATAAATATTATATAAAATATAAAAATAATATTTTATATTATATTATTATATATTAACATAATAATATAATATAAAATAATATATATATGTATGTGTATATCTATTTGTATATAATTAGTAGGGCTGGGCAATTCGTTTCGTTAATTCGTTAATTCGTTAAGAATTCGTTATTTTTTGAATTACGAAATGATTACAAAACTTTTTTTTTAACCTGGAAGTGTTTTTAAATATCGAAACGGCAGGCGCCAAAAAATTTTGTATTTCCGTCCATTTCGGAAATACCTAAGATGGCCGCCTGCCGATGTTTGCTGGGAGCTCTCCTCTCTCAGCGCCGGCTGTGTGGAAGTGCCCTCAGACAACTTAGCTCACAGCAGATATGGTGAGGTTTTCTGCCTTGATATCCTGAGATATAGGGCTGTGTGGAAGGGCCCTGAGAGAGTTTATTAACCCAGAAGGTGGGGGGAATAAGGCATGGCAATTTTCCCGCCTGAGGGGCAAAGCGAGCACGCGCGACCCTCTGAGGCCACCCTATTGGCTGGAGGGGGGGGGGACGTCCGAAGGCGGGAAAAAGAGGGGGAGAGGGAGGGCGGAGAAAGGAGCGGAGCCTCGAGGGGGAGCCCCGGCTTCTCTGCCGCCGCCTCTTCATTCCTCTTCTGGAGAAGGAGCGAGCGGTGCGGCTCCGGAGCAATGGCCGCGTTCCTCGGCGGCGCAGGAGGAGGAGGAGGCGGAGGAGGGAGCCTCGGGAGCGGGGTTTGCCCGTGGCCACGCTCCCCTCCGGGCTCGCCGCTGGGCTGGGAGCCGCTGTTGCCGGGGCTGCAGATCCACTCGTGCTCGGTGGAGCAGACGCTGGTGCCGCTGGTGGCGCAGGTATTGCCCGCTCCAACCCAGCCCTCCCCCTTCATTGTCCACTTTGAAGGCTCCTTCTCCTCCCGCCCTCCCTATTTGGGACCCTTTCTGTGCCCACACACACACACACACACACAAAAAGGGACCGCTCAGTTCCCCTTTCAGCCGAAGCGCCCTCAAACGGGGAAGGACTTTGTGTCTTTTGAAGGGCAGCCAGCCAGCCATCCATTCACCCCGGCCTTTGCTGTTTGGCTTGGCATTTGGGGCGCTTCTTTCTTTCACATAACTTTCCCTCATTCTTTTTTCTCCTCCTTTCGACTGTAATCCTTTTTAAAGAGCCTGTGACTAACTTCCGCGAAAGTTTGGCGCTTCGGGCGAAAAAAGTTTCTGCTATTGTTGTTGCTGCCAGGCTCCGTTGCTTTGTGTGGCTTGGTGAATATTTAAAAATATTGAAAAAAAAAAAGGGCGCCATCTTTACAAAATGTTTTGTAAATATTTACGAAATTTCGTAAATACCGAACTTTTTTTTTGGAAAATTTTGTAATTATTTTAAATATCAAAACAAAAAAAAAACGCCAATTACAAAAAGATTTTAGAAACAAATTTTTGCGTTGTTACCCAGGCCTAATAATTAGAAGTAGCATCAATGTGCTCTGAAGTAAATGACCTGGTGGTTTGCTCACATTTTTAGTCCTTCTTCCTTGCAGAAATACTTGATCCATCGGATGTTCCTTGTGGGAAAATTGAGGCAAGGAGTACAAGACGGAGAGATTATAGGTATACCTGCTATACCTATTCTTAATTTTAGTGCAGCCAGAACAAAAATTTGGCAGAAATTACAACATTCATTCATGCAAAATGAACATGATGGGAGATGTTGCAGTGGTTGGCTTTTGCTTGACTGGGAAACCAAGTTTGGGGCAGAAAACTAGAGCTTTCTACCTGAGGATTTATAATTTTCTAGCATACTCCACATCCCAGGATCCCATCAAGCTTAAACTGAGGGTCCGGTAGTATAACCGTCCAGTGTCAGAAAGAGGGTTGTACTGGGTGACCTTTAGGGGTCCCTTTGAACTCTAGGATGTTGTTATTGTAATGTGCTTTTCGCTCTCTTTGCCAGCCTATCATGAGCAGCTCTTCCAGCAGATCTACAAATTCCATTTGGGAGAAGCAGCTTCCGGGGTCGTGCTCATCTATCCTTCCTGCATTCTTCATGTTATTGAGGTGGGCCACATAAAAGAAAGGGAAGACATTGGCATTTTTAAAAAGTTTGCATGGAATATTATTATAATTATTGTTATTATTACTAGCTGTCCCCTGCCACGCAGCCCAGTCTATGTATATGCGCATTATTTGTGTATATGTTTGTATATATGTGTATATCATAGAATCATAGAATCAAAGAGTTGGAAGAGACCTCATGGGCCATCCAGTCCAACCCCCTGCCAAGAAGCAGGAATATTGCATTCAAATCACCCCTGACAAATGGCCATCCAGCCTCTGCTTAAAAGCCTCCAAAGAAGGAGCCTCCACCACACTCCGGGGCAGAGAGTTCCACTGCTGAACAGCTCTCACAGTCAGGAAGTTCTTCCTAATGTTCAGATGGAATATACGTGTGTTTGTGTATATATATGTGGTTTTGCGCATGCGTTGTAATGTATTTTTTTGTGTTTTGGCTTTTTAAGTCTCTTCTACTGTGTTTTTCAGTGATTTTATGATTGATGGTCACTTGTTTACCTGATAGGTGTATTGTGTCCAAATTTGGTGTAAATTTGTCCAGTGGTTTTTAAGTTATGTTAATCCCACAAACGAACATTACATTTTTATTTATATAGATGATGATGATTATTATTATTACATCCTAGCAGAATCCGAGCGTAAAGGAGGGTAAAATTACTGCCACCAAATTTGTGAGGAAAGCCGGGTAATGATCAACATCTGCTTAGGAGCTGGTTTATAAAGGGACTATTATTTAGAGAAGGCTTTATTCATTTGATAGCGTAGCGTTTACTGTCCCTGGTTTGGTTATACTTCTTATGCAGGCTGTTTGACTTAGGAGAAACTGTATCAGGCAAGGCTTGAGGAGAACAGTAACAATTTTATTGGAACAAGCAAGGTATAACAGATTTGTTTGTTTCTTTACAAGAGGCACGAATCTTGACTGGTTACATTAGTAAGGTTTCATGAGTAACCTCAGGCACAGACTTCAAGAGGTTTCTATAAGCAGATGTATCTCTCCTGGACAACTGTCCCAACAAAACAAATAAGCCAAAAGGCTTATTTAATAGAATTGGCTCTCAGTCAAACCTTGATTCTTAACCCAGAATTAATAACCCCCTGTAGTTTTATCACTACCGGATCCTTTCCTGTAACCCCTTTGGTCACAAATTAATTCCCTGAATCTCCACCCAGAGATTCAGTCTTCCCTGTAACTCACCAGCTTACAGACTGCCACTTTTAAACAGCTGCCCCGTGAAGAGGCAGTTGGCTCCGCCCCCGTTGCCATGGCAACTCAGCTCAAGCCACCAGCCACCATCTCTAACAAAATATAATCCTACATACTTACTGTGACGATGTGTAAGGTTTTATTCCTTTGGTTATGTGTAGTTTGGATAGCGGTTTAGGGATGGTAAGTATGTAAGATTATGTTTTGTTGGAGAGAGTGGCTTGGTGTTAACTGAGTTGCCATAGCAACAGGGGTGGAGCCAACTGCCTCTTCAGGGGCAGCTGTTTTAAAAAAGAGTCAGTCAGTACACCAGCGATCTACTGAGTGGACTGAATCTTTTGGTGGAGATTCAGGGAATGTGTCTGTAGCCAGTGTGCTATAGGGAAAGACTGAATCTCTTGGTGGAGATTCAGGGAATCAATTGGTGACCAAGTGGTTGCAGAGAAGGACCCGGTACAGGGGGTTGTTAATTCTGAATTAAGAATCAAGGTTTGGCTGGGTTTAAGCCTGTTGTGCCAGCTGTGAAACCTTATGAAGTGTTTGCCTGAGTTTACTCATGAAACCTTTCCAATGTATCCATCAAGATTTGTGCCTCTTTTGAAGAACAGTTATACATTGTTATACTCCTGTTAAAATAAACTTGTTACTGTTTTCCTCAAGCCTTGCCTGATACAGTTTCTCCTAAGTTGGACAGCCTGCAATAGTAAAGTCAAGCTAAGAAAGTAAACGCTATGCTATCAAGTGAATAAAGCCTTCTGTAATTAACAGTCCCTTTATAAAATAGCTCCTAGGTTGATATTGATCGTTGCCCAGCTTCCCTCATAGATTAGGTGGCAGTGGGTGCTTTACCACGCGCACCTTCACAATTGGTGGCATTCGGTGGCATTAAAACGGTCATCGTTACAATTGGTGGCAGCAGTTTAACAACTCCTTCACACTTACCATTTATCAACCACTGTTCAAACAACACATAACCATATGAATAAAAATTACATATCGTCACACCTCCCAACCCATAGGGATTATTTTTAGCTTTTCTACAAACTAGAATGGTCAAAAATAATTTGGGTGATATCAACATCATATAAGTACATACAAACCATATATTGATCAGTTATCCAATATCATCCATGTATGCAATACCAAAGTTTCTCATCTTTAACATTTTTCTTATCTCCTTTTTAATATACTTGGTTAGTTTCCCTGTGACTCTATTGATATATAATCTCAATATTTTTACATATATCAATCTTTTAATATCATTCAGTCCTTTAAACTTATGAAGAAGTCTGAATAATTTGAAGAAATTTAAATCTTTATAGTTAATCACAGGTTGTTCACTACTAAGAGTCTCTTGGTCTTCCATGAAGTTACAACGCTGTTGTAGGAAGTTTTCTTTTTTCTCTTCTTTGCTGCTGGAGTTTTCTCCTTTCAACCTGGTCTTCCAATTATCAGCAACACTTCTGCTTTTATTGAGTTTTAATGCTTGAATAAAGGCTCGCTTCAACGTAGCGTCAGGTCTTAGTGAGGAACTTGTAGTTCCTTGAACATTTTTCCTGGTATTGAAGAGAATTCGCTATCGTTGGAAGAGCGAACAAGAACATTGTCTTTCTCTATTGCAATCTCATCACTGCTATCTGGACGAACTCCTAAAGCTGGGAACTGGAGATTTGTCTTTTTATCAAGACTAACACAGTCAGTATATATCACTTTTCTTAACAGTCCATCAGCTTGGTTTGTATTCTCTTTTTCTTCCTTGTTCGATGAAGAAGATTCTTCCTCCAATATATGATTAAATCTTTTTCTCTGTTTATTTTCTTTTCAGTTGTACACATATCGAAATGCTCAGGGTTAGTAAGGAGAAGCTGATCTAATGTTTTATTCTCAGCAAAATGTCTCTCTCCTTTCAGACAAAGTGGAGAATGTTTGAGAGTCCTCTTATCTTCATCATCAATGGTTACAGGGTACCAGCTTGCATCAGTCAAATTGTTGATGACAGCTTTTGATATTTTGTACTCCCAACCATGTCTACTAGGCCTGGGTAACAATGGAAAAATTTGTTTCTAAAATCGATTCGTTTTTTGGGGTGTTTTGCATTTTGTTATTTAAAATAATTACAAAATTTTCCTTTTTAAAAGTTCGGTATTTACGAAATTTCGTTATTATTAACGAATTGATTCGTTAAGATGGCAGGCCCCCCGTGCATGCGCAAATCACTTCCGAAACTTCGTTATTGAAACGGGGTCGATTCGTTAAGGTAATAACGAATCGATTCGTAAAAATGGCAAAGCGATTGCGCATGCGCGAAAACGACCTCCGAAACTTCGTTATTAAAAACGAATCGATTCGTTATTAGGATAATAACGAATTGATTCATTAAAATGGCAGACATGATTGCGCAATGCTAAATGCTCTATAAACAAAACCATTTCATAAAATAAATAAAATAAAATAATCAAATAGAACAAGATATTAAGATATTAAATAAAAAGTAATAAGATAAAGTAGCCAAAACTGAGTCAAATAATATAATGAAATAAACAATAATATAATAATTAAATTTAAATAAATATAAATAATAATAAATAATAATAGTTTATAAATAATAATAAATATTAATAATAATATAATATAATATAATATAATATATATAAATGAAATAAATAATAATATAAAATATAAATATTTAAATAAAACATAATTATAAATAATAATAAAATAATATATAAAATTAAATTATAAATTATTAATAATATATAAAAATAATGTTATTATAAAAACTTAGAAAGTAAATATAAGAAATAAATAAAGAAAAAGTAACAAAAAGTAACAGAAATAGAAAATTAACAAAATGATTGCCCTGTTGTGGAGCGAAAACACCCACAGGACAGCCACAACAACTGGGTGAAACAGGGACAAACACACACACAGGCACACAAGTTTTTTTTTCTTTTTTTAAGAATATTTTTTGTATTTTTTTAAGAATAAAAGAAATATTTAGCAAAAATATTTAAAAATAGAAAATTAACAAAATGATTGCCCTGCCCTGTTGTGGGGCGAAAACAGCCACAACAACTGGGTGAAACAGGGACAAACACACAGGCAGAGCAGCAGGCAAAGCCTCCCCACTGCTCCCAGCTCCTTAAACCGCCCTCGCTCTCCCAACAGATACTGAATGAATGCAAGCAAGCAGCCAACCAAGCCTCCCTCCCGAACCTCCCGTCTCCTCGCCTTCCCCAGCAATGAGCAATGCGGCCATGCGGAGCCGCTTTTAAAGGGCAGCCCGCCCAATCACAATGAGCCACGGTGCTTGGGAGTGCCGGATTGGCTCCCGGCGCACCCAGCATCCTCCATCCCAAAACGTCATTTCCGAAACGGGCGGAAGCTCGTAAAAAAGATGGAGGATGCCGTTTCAATATTTAAAAACACTTCCGGGTTTGAAAATAAATTTTGAAATCATTTTGTAATTGTTAAAAATAACGAATAATTAACGAATTACAAAATTAACGAACGAAACCGCCCAGCCCTAATGTCTACTGCCAAATAAATAGGTTCCTTAAGGGTTAGCTTTTCTTCAGCTTTCTCTTCTGATTGTATTTCATTGTCTTTGTCAATGAGCTCAGCAGAGGTAATTTCTTTACTTGGAGCTGAAGGTAATACATCTTTTAATGTCAACAATTCTTTCAGCTCTTTTTTCTCCTCAGAATTTATCACTTGTTTTGCAGGAACCACTGTTTCTATATTCTCATCACTGGCTCTATCTGGGTGCTCATTATATTTCTGAGGTACCACACTCAAGTCTTTTCCCTCTTTAGGTAACTCTGATATTTTCTTAATCCTTCTGACCAAGTCATTTCCAATCAAGCATGAGTAAGGGATCTCTGAACTTATGGCAAAGTCCCACATGCCTGTCCAATTGCCATATCTTATAGGCAAAGAGACCACGTTTGAAGCAATCACTGGTCCTAAACCTTTTAAATTAATATGAGAAGTAGGATTTTGATACCTCTCAGGTACCATCTTTGGATGAATTACACAAACTTCAGAACTCCGTGTCTCTCCAGGTTTCCATCTATTTTGATAGGTTCCAAATAGTCATTTGGGACTGTGTTTATTACCACAAACAAACACTGTTTTTCAATCTGTTCCCCTTTTTGAACCACCTCAGTGCAATCCTTCTTAGCACTGGGTTCCATTTCTTTTTCAGGGGTATTTCTTTTTCTAATTAAGGTGGACTTCTCTTTTCTCATTAGATTACATTGAGACTAAAAATGTCCTAATTTTCCAGAATGAAAACAGTCCTTATTTCCCTCAGTACTGTTAGGCTGCATGGTGCCTGCCATCCTCCAGGTGGTGTTTTCTACTGCAGATCCTCTCCCTGGCTGACTGTGAGGGGAGTTTTTAAATGGCAGTTGGGATTGTCTTGCTTCCTTCCTGACTCCTTCTTCTTCTTTAAATCCTTCCTTTAAAGTAATCAACTGGTCCACTATGATAGCTGCTTGTGTTGAAGTTTCAGGGTTTCTATCCTGTATAATCCATCTATAATCAAGGGGAACCTGATGATAAAACTGCTCCTTTTGAATTAAGTTTTTGAGCTGCTGGAAGTCATTTACCTCAGTGCCTCTGATCCAACTCTCAAAATATTGTGCCTGCTTGGAGGCTAATTGAGAATAACTCTCATATTTTTCTTTTTTGATTGTCCTGAACTTCATCCTATAAAATTCAGGCGTCAGCTGTAATTTCTGTTGGACTTGTTGTTTGAACTTAGAGAAATCTCTATGTTCTGTCTCTGCCATGTCACTGTAAATCTCCAGGAGTTTACCACAAATCTATGGCCTTAAATATGCCATCCATTTTCCCTCAGCAACATTGAAGTCCTTACAGCCCTAAACGGTTCCGGCCCCACCTACCTCTCCGAACGCATCTCCTCCTATGAGCCGGCAAGGACATTAAGATCGTCCGGGGAGGCCCTGCTCTCGGTCCCGCCAGCGTCACAGGCGCGGTTGGCGGGGACGAGAGACAGGGCCTTCTCGGTGGTGGCCCCTCGGCTATGGAATGCCCTACCCGTGGACATCAGGCAGGCCCCTTCATTGCTAGCGTTCCGGAGGAGGACCAAGACGTGGCTCTACGAACAGGCATTCGGTCAACAATGCAATTGAACTCACAATGACGGCATTACTGAACAAGGAATGGCTAATGGATTATGAGAACGAGATCTGATTTCATCCAGGCGTAGATGATTATTTGTTGTATGTCTGTGTATGTTATGTCCTATTTATTGTAATTGTTATTAATCGCACTGTAAACCGCATAGAGTCGCCGTATCAGGCTGATATATGCGGTATAGAAGAAAAGCAAATAAATAAATAAATAAATAATACAGCATCTTTCAAAAGAAATTAAAAACTTTTCCACATTATCTTCTTTATTATATCTTAGGAATTTTCTCAAAATATGATCCACAGGGATCTCCTCTTATCTCTCCTGTAGATTTATTTGGGCCTGAGGGAGAGTTAAACGTTGTTTTTCAATTTCTAATTCCATTTTCCATAATTCAGCCTGCCTAACTCTCTCCTCCGCTTGTCTGATTTTTTCCCTCTCCTCAAACTCCATTTGTGCCCTTTGGGCTTCCATTTCTGCCTCTCTTTTGAGCTTCTATTTCAATTTCGCTTTGTCTTGCCCAGTCCTGTGCCTCAATTTCCAATTTCCTTAACTCTAGTTGATATTTGAACTGTAATTCAGACGTAGGAGTTTGTCCTGAGTCTGAGCTTCCCTCTTCTTGATAAACCTCAACCTCTTTGGTTAATTTGCTTTGCTTCTTAGCCGCCATCTTTTAGGTTAAACTTTTACCTCAGGATTTTCTTTTTGGCGATCTTTAGGCACTAAATCAGATGTTAAACAGATCCCGTCATCTGCCACCAATTTGTAAAGAAGGGTAAAATTACTGCCACCAAATTTGTGAGGAAAGCCGGGTAATGATCAACATCAGCTTAGGAGCTGGTTTATAAAGGGACTATTATAAGGCTTTATTCAGTTGATAGCGTAGCATTTACTGTCCCTGGTTTGACTTTATTTCTTATGCAGGCTGTTTGACTTAGGAGAAACTGTATCAGGCAAGGCTTGAGGAAAACAGTAACAATTTTATTGGAACAAGCAAGGTATAACAGATTTGATTGCTTCTTCACAAGAGGCACGAATCTTGACTTGTTACATTAGTAAAGTTTCATGAGTAACCTCAGGCACAGACTTCAAGAGGTTTCTATAAGCAGATGTATCTCTCCTGGACAACTGTCCCAACAAAACAAATAAGCCAAAAGGTTTATTTAACAGAATTGGCTCCTAGCCAAACCTTGATTCTTAACCCAGAATCAATAACCCCCTGTAGTTTTATCACTACCGGATCCTTTCCTGTAACCCCTTTGGTCACAAATTAATTCCCTGAATCTCCACCCAGAGATTTAGTCTTCCCTGTAGCTCACCGGCTTACAGACTGCCACTTTTAAACAGCTACCGCATGAAGAGGCAGTTGGCTCCACCCCTGTTGCTATGGCAACTCAGCTCAAGCCACCAGCCACCATCTCTAACAAAATATAATCCTACATACTTACCATTTATCAAGCACTGTTCAAACAACACATAACCATATGAATAAAAATTACACATCGTCACACTGAGCCTTCTCAAATGGAGACCCTTTGCAGAATATGATTTCATCTTCTTTTTGCCAGGCTTCCAGTGGGACTCTCTACCACATCCTGAAGGACCTTGCCAACTTTGAAAAGAAAGGCGCAGAGTAAGTGGGACAAAAACCTAGAGTAGAGCTTGTAAAGGAGAGTTGATGCTCATCGGGTTGAACCATGGTTCCAAACCGCATTCATTCTATGGTGCAGATGCACTCAAAGAACCCTTTTTCGGCCTTTTGGAGCTTTCAGGAATTGTGCCACACTGCTTCGTGCCCTGTTGGATTCTGTTTCTTACTATGGAACTTTGTGCCTTGGCAACTCTGAGCATCCCCAGAGTCGATGAGAAGCACAATGGAAGGGCACCATTACTTCCCACAATTTAGACACTGGACTCCTTTGGATGCAGCCCAAAATCCCATTGGCTTTTTGAGCTGCTGCATCACACTCTTACCTCATGTTCAACTTGTCCACAAAGACGCAAAGATCTTTTCCCCATATTGTCAGGCCAGGTGTCTCCCATCCTGTCTCTGTGCATTTTCCGACAAAGTGAAGTATCCTACACGTCTCTGAGTTAGTTTGGGCCAAACTAACTCTTATCTGCCGAGGTTCCTATGGAGTTGAATCCCGCCTTCTGGAGTATGCTTACTCCAACCTCTCCCTTCTCTCCCCATCTCCCCCAGGGCCCTGTTGCAGAGCATGAAGGTGCTGGTCCTCTCCCACAACATCCCCACGTGGCTCTTCTCACAGTGGTATGCCACACCAGTGGAGGTGCCCGAGTCTCTGGAAGACGCCACCCAGGGCCAGACCACTGAAGAGGTGCTCACCGAGTGCCTGACCCTCTTGCTCAAGATGGGCGTCTACCTGGCCACCAAGGTGAGGGAGGGAGGGGTCAGAATATAGGTGCATGTATACCTGTGTGCATGTGTGTGTATGGTATGCATACCTATATGTATGCATGGTATGTGTATGTATGTATATATGCATTTATACACATGCGTATATGCATGTATATGTGTGAATATGTGTGTATTTGTATCTGTATATATATATATATGTAGGTATATATCTATATGCATGTATGTATAATATGTGCATGTATATGTATACATGTGTGCATATGAGTATTTATTAGGCCTGGGTAACAACGCAAAAATTTGTTTCTAAAATCGATTCGTTTTTGGGGGTTTTTTTGCATTTCGTTATTTAAAAGAATTACAAAATTTTCCTTTAAAAAAGTTCGGTATTTACGAAATTTCGTTATTATTAACGAATCGATTCGTTAAGATGGCAAATCACATGCGCAAATCACTTTTTTCTTTTTTTAGAATATTTTTTGAATTTTTTGATTTTTTTTAAGAATAAAAGAAATATTTATCAGAAATATTTAAAAATGGAAAATTAACAAAATGCTTGCCCTGTTGTGGAGCAAACACAGCCACAGGACAGGGACAAACACACACACAGGCACACAAGGTTTTTTTCTTTTTTTTAGAATATTTTTTGAATTTTTTTAAGAATAAAAGAAATATATTTATCAGAAATATTTAAAAATGGAAAATTAACAAAATGCTTGCCCTGTTGTGGAGCGAACACAGCCACAGGACAGGGACAAACACACACACAGGCACACAAGTTTTTTTCTTTTTTTAGAATATTTTTTGAATTTTTTAAAGAATAAAAAAAATATATTTATCAGAAATATTTATTATTATTATTATTATTATTATTATTAACTTTATTTGTACCCCGCTAGCATCTCCCGCAGGACTCGATGCGGCTTACACAGGCCAGAGCCTCAAAACACAATACAATAAAACATAACACAATAATAAACAAAGCAAATCAAAACAATCAAGCAAAATAACAACAATAACTACCTCAGGACACAATTAAAACTGGTTCGGCCGGCGCAATGGGGTACAGAGGTTAAAATGCTGAGATGGTAAGAGGAACATGGATTAAAAAGTGCGGTGTGCAGTAACATCGGTTGTGCTAAGGTGCTTCTAGGACTTGGGAAGGGGGAAATTCCTAATCTGGGAAGGCACATCGGAACAGCCAGGTTTTTAGGTTCCTTCTGAAAACTGCTAAAGTAGGGGCCTGTCGGAGGTCTTTTGGGAGGGCATTCCAAAGTCGGGGGGCCGCCACAGAGAAGGCCCTGTCCCGTGTCCCCACCAAACGCGCTTGCGACGTGGGTGGGATCACGAGCAGGGCCTCCCCAGATGATCGGAGTGAGCGTGTGGGTTCGTAGATGGAGATGCGGTCACGCAGGTAGGGTGGTCCCAAACCGTTCAGGGCTTTGTAGGTGAGCACCTGCGCCTTGAATTGGGCTCGGAAAATAAATGGCAGCCAGTGGAGCTCCTTAAACAGAGGGGTAGACCTCTCTTGATAATGGGCCCCGGTTAACATCCTGGCTGCTGCCCGCTGGACCAATTGAAGTTTCCGAGCCGTCTTCAAGGGCAGCCCCACGTAGAGCGCATTGCAGTAATCCATTCTAGAGGTGACCAAGGCGTGGACCACCCCGGCCAGATCTGCCTTCACGAGGTACTGTCGCAGCTGGCGCACAAGTCTCAGTTGTGCAAAGGCCCTCCTGGATACCGCCGACACCTGAGCCTCAAGTGTAAGCGAAGAATCCAAGAGGACACCCAAACTGCGGACCTGTGGCTTCAGGGGGAGTGTAACCCCATCCAACACAGGTTGCCACCCTATACCCCGATCCGGTTTACGATCGACCAGGAGGACCTCTGTCTTGTTGGGATTGATCTTCAGCTTGTTCTTCCTCATCCAGATCGACACAGCGGCCAGGCACTCGTCTAGCACCTGAGAAGCCTCCTTGGAATTAGGTGGAAAGGAGTAGTAGAGTTGTGCGTCATCCGCATAAAGATGGCACCCAACTCCAAAACTCCGGATGACCTCTCCCAGCGGTTTCATGTAGATGTTGAAGAGCATGGGCAACAAGATAGAGCCTTGCGGGACCCCACAGGACAAAGGCCAGGGGTCCGAGCAGGCGTCTCCCAGCTTCACCATCTGGGTGCGTCCCTCCAGGAAGGACCGGAGCCACGACAAAACCGTGCCCGCAAGGCCCATCCCAGAGAGTCGACCCAGAAGGATACCATGATCGATGGTATCGAAAGCCGCTGAGATGTCCAAGAGAACCAGCAGAGTCACACTCCCCCTGTCCAGCTCTCTGCGGAGGTCATCCACCAAGGCAACCAAGGCTGTCTCGGTGCCATGACCAGGCCTGAAACCAGACTGTGACTGATCTAGGTAATTGGTATCGTCTAAAAAGCTCTGAAGCTAGGAGAAAAATGTAAAAATGGAAAATTAACAAAATGCTTGCCCTGCCCTGTTGTGGGGCGAAAACAGGGCAAAGCCTCCCCGCTGCTCCCAGCAATGAATGAATGAATGAATGCAAGCAAGCAATGAATGAATGAATGAATGCAAGCAAGCAGCCAAGAACCAACCAAGCCTCCCTCCTGCACCTCCCGTCTCCTTCTCAATGAGCAATGCGGCCACGCGGAGCCACTTTTAAAGGGAAGCCCACCCAATCACAATGAACCACGGTGCTTGGGAGCTCTGGATTGGCTCCCAGCGCACCCAGCATCCTCCATCCCTAAAACGTCATTTCCGAAATGGGCGGAAGCTCATAAAAAAGATGGAGGATGCCGTTTCGATATTTAAAAACACTTCCGGGTTTGAAAATAAGTTTTGTAATCGTTTTGTAATTGTTAAAAATAACGAATATTTAACGAATTACAAAATTAACAAATAAAACCGCCCAGGCCTAGTATTTATGTGTACATATGTATATTTATGTGTATAAGTGCATTTATGTGTACATGCATGTGCACCTGTGTCTCTAGATGTGTACAGTATGTGCATATATGTATGTATATGTGTATATGTATACATGTATACTTATAGATGTATATACACACACATATGTGTACATATGTGATGTGTATATATCTGTGTATGTATATATGTATGTGTGTACATATGTAAGTATATATGTGTGTGTATGGATGTATATGTGTGTGTACCTTTAGAAACCTCCAGGGAAGGAGATGCCACCTCCACCACCAATGATGCTTATGAGTTGGAAGGAACTCCAAGGGCCATCCAGTCACTAAATCACAGAATCCTAGAATTGGAAGGGCCACTCAAGGGCTATTCACTCTAGTCCTTCTGCCAGGCAGGAATGCACAACCCACATGCTCCCAACGAACAGCCATCCAGCCTCTGCTTAGAAATCTCCAGGGAGGAATCATTATCGTTTATTATTATTATTGAATCCCAAAATTGGGGGAGACTCCAAGGGCCATCCAGTCCAACCCCCCTTCTGCTAGACAGGACAGCATCATGAAAGCCTTCCTGAAAGATGCTCATCCAGCCTGTAATGAAGCATCCCACGATAGTCTTTGGAAAAGACTCTCTGCCAAGAAACAGGAAAATCATTCAAAGCAACCCCTCCCCCCGACACATAGCCATCTAGTCTGTTTAAAAGCCTTCAAAGAAGGAGCCTCCACCA
The DNA here is from genome assembly GCF_037176765.1 of Anolis sagrei. NCBI lineage: Eukaryota > Metazoa > Chordata > Lepidosauria > Squamata > Anolidae > Anolis > Anolis sagrei. Next base: position 24,718,352 of record NC_090035.1, on the reverse strand, counting down.
CATTCTGGGGCAGAGAGTTCCACTGTTGAACAGCACCCACAGTTAGGAAGTTTTCCCTAATGTTCAGGTGGAATCTCCTTTAATTTAGTTTGAAGCCATTGTTCTGTTTCCTTGTCTCCAGGGCAGCAGAAAACACGCTTGCTCCCTCCTCCCTATGACTTCCCCTCACATCTTGATACATGGCCCTCATGTCTCCTCTCAACCTTCTCTTCTGCAGGCTAAATATGCCCAGTTGCTCCTCATAGAGCTTGTTCTCTAGACCCTTGATCATTTTAGTCACCCTTCTCTGGACACTTTCCAGCTTGATAACATCTCCCTTCAATTGCAGTGCCCAGTGCGAAAGTGTGATTCCAGGTGTGGTCTAAGACAGAATAGAGGGGTAGCCTGACTTCCCTGGATCTAAACACTAGACTCCTATCTATGCAGGCCAAATCCCATTGGCTTTTTAAGCTGCCACTTCACACTGTTGACTCATGTTCTTTATCCTGTTCACGAGGACTCCAATCTTTGTCACACATACTGCTGTCAAGCCAGGTGTTCCCGATTCTGTATCATTGCATATCATTTTTTCTGCCCAAGTGGAGTATCTTGCATTTGTCACTATTGAACTTCATTTTGTTAGTTTTGGTCCATCATCTCTCTAATCCGTTAAAATCGTTTTGGATTTTGCTCCCGTCTTCTGGGGTATTGGCTATCTCTCCCAATTTGGTGTCATCTGCAAACTTGATGATCACACCTTCTAACCTTGCATCTAAGTTATTAATAAAGTTGTTGCTCAACAGGTGGGCAACAAGGGCCTGAGTGACTGCCTGCACCGGGGGGTCCCCGAGCTTCTGATCCTGGCCGAAACTGTCCACCGCCTTTGCCAGGCTCCCGAGTGCTGGAGCCCCGCTGAGTTCCTCCAAACGTTCAGTAACCCTCTGCAGCCCAGCATGGATTCTGGTAAGAAGGAAAGCAAGAGACCCTCTGAATGCATAGGATGCTGTTGTCTAGGTTTGCTTAAAAAAATTGCATAGTAATTTTTCTTTTCAGAAATAATGAACTAAAAAACAATGACATATATACTATAACTGGTGGTTAGGTGGCATTTAAGACTAAAAATAATTCCTATGCTATTTTACTTTGACATATTGGAGAAATGAGTGTGAAAAGGAGTTGAAAGTGGTGCCAAACCGCATTAAATCTGCAGTGCAGATGGACCCTTTGGTCTCAATTATGATCATTAACCGCTTGGTGTCTTTGCGCTTTTTTGCAGAAACAGTGTGGCCCACTCCTGCCCATATGCTGAAATGAAAGGCTCCGGATATCCATCCAAAATTCAGGATGATAATATCATTGGTGATATGAGCTTAAATGCAGACTTTGGCCTGGGATTCTTGAGGTCCACCTGCACTAGGGAAGGCATCAATAAAGATGTTTGTATTTACAACACTTGGGAGTTGTCCACTTCATTTGGCTGCTTATCTAAACAAAGGGAAGCTCTGCAAAGGTCTATGTATTTGCAGAGTGGCTTGTAGGTCTTCTGAATGTGCACAGACTACATTATCATCGACATAATGGAGTTCTATAACAGATGTTATTGTGACCTTGGTTTTGGCTTTTAGTCTGCTGACATTAAATAGCTTGCCATCTGTCAACTGTAAGCAAGCCACACCCTTGCGGAAGAATACGAGAAGCTCAACCTCTAATTGAACATTGAGAAAACCAAAGTGCTCTTCCAGTAGATACCAGCCAATTCCTTCTGCAATGCCAGAAATACACTTTAATGGTGTAATGTTAAAAATTTTTGACCACTTCTGCTACCTTGGCAGCCACCTCCCTATAAAAGCGAAGTCCACCAGTATTGAAGTGATGCCCCTACACTATCAACTCTGTTGGACTGGCCACGTTGTCCAAATGCCTGATCACCATCTCCCAAAGCAGTTACTCTACTCCCAACTCAGAAACGGAAAATGGAATGCTGGTAGACAGTAAAGGAGATTTAAAGATGGGATTAAAGCTAACATTAAAAACTGTGGCATAGACACAAAGAACCGGGAAGCCCTAGCCCTTGAGTGCTCAAATTGGAGGTCAGGTGTGAACAACAGTGCTGTGGAATTCCAAGCAGCACGAACAGAGGGCAAAAGGGAGAAACCCTGACCGGGACCGCCTTCCACCTGGAAACCAATGCCCTCACTGTGGAAGATCCTGCGGTCAAGAACAGGGCTCTACAGTCACCTACATATCCACCACCAAGACACTTCATTTGGAAGGCCATCATACTCAGGCAACGAGGGGTCACCTAAGTAAGTAAATAAGTAGGTAGTGTTTGCACATTATGCATTTGCACATTGCTGCAAACCATGCTTTGCTTGCTAACTCTCTTTCAGTCCTTAAGCCAGGCCTTGCAAAGAAGGCCAAAAGGATCTGTGTTTTGTCTTCAGCATCCTTCCCTTACAAAGGGAGGAGAAACAAAAGAGAGGCAGGAGGAAGTCACAGGTGGAACTTATGGCCTCATAAAGAAAAAAAAAATAAAGCAAATAATATCAATAAACCCCATACTAATAAACTGTGGGAGTGAAGTCCAATATTTGGAGGGCTGCAAACACCTTTCCCTTTGTATAAACGCAGCTGACTCCCATCGAAATGACTTGAAGTTGGGAGCTGCTTTCCAATCAGGTTGTAGGGCTTATAAAATAATTATTCCATCAGATCCTTATATAATCAAGTATGTTGAATCCACTCTTACTTTGAGGAGGCTGCTGTTTGGTCTCCAAATGATCTCAAATGGGCAAATAGATGAGAGGAAATCATACAATTGGGTGACTCCAAAGAGGAGTTGGCCAAGAGGGTAGGACCAGATCTCATAATAACAACAACAAACAAGTATGGATAGTTGATGTTGCACTCCCAGGTAACAGAATTGATGAGAAGCAACTGGAAAAGCTTACACAATATGAGGATTTAAAGATCGAACTGCCAAGACTTTGGCACAAGCCAGTCAAGGTGGTCCCAGTGGTGACTGGCACACTGGGTGCAGTGCCTAAAGACCTTGGCCTGCACAAAAAACAATTGGCGCTGACAAAATCACCATCTGTCAGCTGCAAAGGGCCACCCTACTCGGATCTGCATGCATTATTCGCTGATGCATCACACAGTCCTAGTCACTTGGGAAGCCAGCATAGGGATCTTGTTTGCTGTGTACTAATCTTGTTATGTATCAAATAATAATAATAATAATAATAATAATATAGAATTATTATTATTATTAACAAATATAATAAATAAAACAATTATATACACATAAAAATATTAACATCAATGGCTTTAAGTTCCAGAAGGGTAATTTCAATTGGACCTTAAAAGGAACTTTTAGAAATGGGATCAATGGCCTATATAGTGAATTATTTTTTTAAAAATAAATTTTATTGTGCAATTTTCACCTATATAGTGAATTATTATTATTATTATTATTATTACTCAGCCATGAGTGTTCAACTATAGTAGGACATCATCGACATCATCATCATCATCATCATCATCAAGCCGGCTCCCAATAAAACCCAATCCAATTTATAATTATAAGTTGCTTACCTGTAACTGTAGTTTCCTGAGTAGTCACCTATGAATTTGCACACATGGTATTCCTGCGCAGTACAGCTTCGGAACCTTCTAGAACTAAAAAGAACACATTTTGACAGCGCCTGGCCCCGCCCCCCCTCCCCTCTCGAGTATATATGGCCCAACGCGGGGCCAGGCCCCCTCAGTTCTCTTCCGCCGAAAACAGCAGAAGGCGGGGGCATGACACTCGAGGGGAGGAAGGGCGGGTTGTGCAAATTCATAGGTGACTACTCAGGAAACTACAGTTACAGGTAAGCAACTTATAATTTCCTGTCGTAGTCAACTATGAATTGCACACATGGTAGACTAGGAAGCTACTAACCCCGGACGGTGGGCGTCATGCCACTGCCGAGAACAAAACCGATCTCCCAAATTCAGCCGCCCTCCTGGACGCGACATCGATCTTGTAATGCGACACAAAAGTAAGTGGTGTTGTCCAAATAGCAGCCTTGCAGATGGCCTCTAGAGACACACCCTTCAAAAAAGCAGTAGACGTCGCCACCGCTCGGGTCGAATGACCCCTGATCTGCTGAGGTAAGTCCTTCCCTGCCATTTTGTAACATAAACGAATGACGGACACCATCCATGAAGAAAAACGTTGGGAAGACAATGGCAACCCCCTCGTGTCTCTACGATACTTGACAAAAAGTCTAGGGGTTTTCCTAAATTCAGCAGTTCTGTCTATGTAAAAAGCCAGCGCTCTACGAACATCCAAACAATGAAGACCCCGCTCCAAAGGGGAACTCGGGTTTTGAAAAAAGGAAGGAAGAACAATTTCCTGCAACATGTGAAATTTGGTAGAAACCTTGGGCAAGAAAGCAATGTCTGTGCGCAATACAACCTTATCTTTATGAAATTTAAGATAAGGGGGGTCCACCCGTAATGCACACAATTCACTGGCACGCCAAGCCGATGTAATTGCCACCAAGAAGGCGACTTTCCATGAAAGATATGACAGGTTTGCCGTCGCCAGCGGTTCGAAGGGGGATTTCATTAATGCCGAGAGCACTATCTCTAGACTCCAGGAAGGGGGAATAGGGGCTACACAAGGCCTAGTGTTAGCAACACCCCTTAAAAAAGTTTTAACCACCGGGTCCCCAAAACACGAGGGAAGGCCAGCCTTCCGTTTAAACCAAGAAATGGTTGCTAAATAACATTTTAACGATGGCCCCGTTACTAACAATGAAACCAAGAAATCTAAAACCAATGAAATGGGCGCTTCTTCAGGGGCAATACTCTTATGTGCAACAAAACTCTTGAATCTAGCCCACTTGTACAAATAAGATCGTTTTGTAGAGGGTCTATGAGCCACCTCAGTAATAGAAAGGACCGGTCCTGACAAATCTGAAAAAACAGTTACTGGGTCGGAAGAACCCGCCAGGCCGTAAGCCCGAGTTGTTGTATCTCGGGGTACAGAACTTGATCCTGTTGGGACGTCAGCAGGTCCGGTCTGTTGCGAAAGTGGATGAACCCGCTCCCCGCCATTTGGAGAAGGGGGGCGAACCAGGGTTGCCGGGGCCACCAGGGTGTCACCAGAATGCAATGTGCATTGTCTCTCCTGACTTTTGCAACTACCCGAAGTAACAGGGGGAAGGGGGAAAACGCATAAACCAGCCTGCCCCCCCAATTGTAAAGGAACGCATCTCCCAGGCAGCCCATCTGCGGGATCAGATGGCAACGGGCACAAAACAGTCAACATTTGGCGTTCTGGTGGGTTGCAAATAGGTCCACCTCCGGCATGCCCCAGAGTCTGAACAGGTCGGAGGTCACCTCTCCGTTCAGGGACCACTCGTGGTGGGCCACAGGATTTCTGCTTAGCCCATCTGTGAGTCCGTTGTCGACGCCCGGAAGATGAGTGACTATGAGATGAATCCCTCTGTGAATACACCAACTCCAAATTTTCATACACAGATCTAATAGAGGACCTGAATGAGTGCCCCCCTGCTTGTTCAGATAGTACATCACCGTGGTGTTGTCGGTGAGTACTTGGATGGTTCTTCCTGACCCCACTTTTTCGAAGGATTTTAGAGCCCTGTCGACCGCCAGGAGCTCGAGCATGTTTATGTGCATGGCAGCTTCGTCTATGGACCACAACCCGTGGGCGATCAGGCCCTGAGAATGCGCCCCCCATCCCTTCAGGGACGAATCCGTGGTTATGGATCTGACAGGGGACGGAGGCTGAAAGGGAAGGCCCTTGCACACCCAACGCTCGTCCAACCATTCCGCAAGGGAGTGCCTGATGTTGGACGGGATGGACAACCTGGTGGAGGGGTGGTCCTTGATGGGGTTGAATACTGAAAGAAATCAAAATTGAAGGGGTCACATTTTTAAACGGGCATAGGGGGTAACCATTGTGGTCGACGCCATATGTCCCAACAGTATTTGTATTTGCTTTGCTGCAATCTCGGGGGCAACTATAGCATGCATGACTAGCTCCCGCAACTTGGCGAAACGATCCGGAGGAAGGTAGGCTTTCTGGGAGACAGAGTCCAACAGCACCCCGATGAATTGAATCCATCTGGTGGGCGTGAGAGATGACTTCTCCAGGTTGATGACCACACCCAACGACTGGAGTAAAGACAAAATAACAGAAACATGTCGTTTTAATTGATCAGGCGAGTTGGCGACAATCAGCCAATCATCAATATAGGGGTAGACCGTTATTCCCCTGGTGCGGAGGTGCGCCGCAACCACCGACATGCATTTTGTAAATACCCTGGGTGCAGTTGAAAGCCCAAACGGGAGGGCGTTGTAACAACAGGCTTGGCTCCCGACCATAAATGCTAAAAATCTGCGGTGGTGAGGGACTATGGATATGTGGAAGTATGCATCCCTCAAATCCACCATTGCAAACCAAGCATTCTGAAATAACAAGAGCATAATCATGGACAAAGTGACCATCCGAAATCTTTTTGGAGAGATATCTTTATTAAGGGATCTGAGGTCCATAATGGCCCGGAAACCTCCGCCCCGCTTGTTAACAAGAAAATATCATGAGAAAAAACAATATTGAAACATGGCAGGGCTAACGATTGAAATGGCCCCCTTGGATAACAAAGTTTGAATTTCTGTTAACAAAGGTAGTGAAACAGTTGTAGATACCAGTTTACCGGTAGGAGGAACATTTTCAAATTCAATTCTATAACCATTTCTAACAATAGAAAGAACCCATTTATCAGAAGTGATTTGGGCCCACACACTATGGAATGGTGCCAATCTTTCATAAAACAATGGAGAAATCGGGCAACAGGCCCCAAGAGGCTCCGCCGGTAAAACAATTGGGTATGGCCCCATAGCACTAGCAATTTCCAGCGAAGGCTCTAAAGCGTCTACGCAGGTGTCAAACACGCTTTTTGGAGGCGGGTTGAGACCTAGGTTTATTCTGGAACGATTGAAATTTGGACCTGTTACCATATGGGGCCCTTTGGGCCGTTTGGAATCTAGAGAAACCCGAATTACGGTTCCTATAGGGGCCCCCGGACGTGCTGGGATAGTTCCTGCGGAAGCCAGGGGATTGCTGTTGCCATCTAGGCTTTGGTTGGTAGCCTGGCTGCCAGGAATAACCAAATTTGCTTGCCGCCTGGCGAACTTCCTGTTTGCTCTTCAACTTTTCGTCGGTATCTGGATTGAAGAGTCCTTCCACGTGTAGTGGAAGGTCTTCTGCTAGAGCTTTACCCTCATCCGAGAGATTAGCAGCCCTAAGCCATGCGTGCCTCCTGATAGATGTGGCGGTGGCAAAAAGGTTGCCCGCCGTCTCGGCCAAATGCTTGGCAAAATCCTTCTGAAGGCGAGACAACGCAATGGCTTCTGCCTGCAATTCCTTAGGCAAGCGATGTTCCTCCGCTGGCAGGGATTCTAAGTAAGGTAAAATTTTTGTCCATAGGACATTTTGATAACCACTCATGTATGTGGCAAAGTGGGACATTCGCGTGAGTAACCCTGCGGAAAGATGAGCCTTCCTGCCTAATGAATCCAATTTTCTACCCTCTCTGTCGGGGGGCGTTGTTAAAGCACCTTTTTGGCGCTTGGTTTTGGCCACCTCAGCAACCACTGTGTTTGGCCTGGGGGGGTTGGAAACCCACTTGGCTGAGGACAAATCGATTTTATATAAAGCATCTATTCTCCTAGGTACGGCAGGTACCATGGGCGGGGGCGTATCACATATCCTAGCCAACTTAAGCAAATAAGGTAGAGGTGGCAACGCGGTGGAGGATGCGATGTTCTGCTGATCCGAGGGGAACATCGGGTCCTCCACATGTTCGGAAGGCTTTGGTGCCGGCAAGTCCAAAGCCTTTATCATTCTGCTTACAAGGGAAGCAAATTTATTAAACTCAGGGGATCTGTCCATAGTGTCCTCTGCAGCCCCCGCTGGCTGGACGGAGTCATGGGAATCGGAGGCTGAGTCAGAATGTTCAATGTCATCAGCCCTATGATCAGCTCCATCCTGTCCCCTTAGGTCAGCAGGTTGGGCATTTGTGAGCTGTAAGTCCCCTTCATTTGGCAATGGAGTAAGAGGAGCATCCTGGATAGGCAGAGTAGAGGAATTTCCTCCCATACCTGATGCCCTGGTTGGGGGGTGAATCAGCTGGAGGGAGTTCTCCTGACAAGCGATCACAGGCCCCTGGGGAGGGGGAGGGGCAGCCGGCTGAGCAATCATCTGTCGCAAAGGAGGCATGACCGGTGTCGACGATACCGGAAGCAATGGTTGAGAGAGCCCTGGCATGGGGACGAAGATGTATTGCCCCGATGGAGATAATTGCCAGAAACCTTGGGAAGGCAGAGCTGGCGGCGTTGGGACGGGCATGCTACGTCCTCTATGGGAGGAGGACCGGTCCCACCTCGATCGGCGCCTCCTCCTCGAATCCCCTGAAGAGGAGGATGATGAAGAACAGGAGGAGGACGAAGGCGATCTGCGGCGGCGGCGTCTGGATCCCCTCGAGGATCTTGATGGGGACCGCGCTCGCCTTGATCTTCGTGAGCTGCGCCGCCGCGGCTCGAGACGCTGCAGGGCCCCTCCTTCCCCTTCCTCATCCAGTCTGGGTGGAGGCATCGAAGGGAAGGAGGCAAGTGGAGGCGCTGCTTCCCCAAAGAGGGAGGAGGCGGGGCCCGCCATCTGCTGGGCGGCCGAAGTCACGCCCACTCCAGGAAGCAAGGGAAGCATCGACTGCATAGGCTGATCATCCGGGGCGCCCTCGATGTCGAGAAAGGCCGCCCCTCCTGCCCATTCTCCAGTGCCTCCCGACATCGGAAGGCTAAGGGCAGGCGTTGGAAGAGGTAAGCCTGCCTGCGCCTCGGTGTCGATGGCTCCAGGCCCCGATGCCGAAGGGGCCGCTTCCTCGCTTCGCGCTGCCATCGAAAGGCTAGGGAGCACGAGTTGCTGGGTTGATACTCCCGATGTCTGTAGGGAAGGCTGCGGGGCCCCAATAGGGGGCGCTTGCTCCTTGCGCTGCTGGGTGTCGACCAGGCACGTAGGGGGTGAGTGCAGGGCTAACAAGTTTCCCGCCCTTTTGGTAGGGCTAGATGGTTTTGAAGAAGCCCGGCGGCCATCTTGGGGAGCCCCTTCTTTTGGCTTTTTTGGCCTTCTTCTTAATATTTCCGCCATGTTGCGGCGGCTTGAGGCCAGGCAATTCGGTCGATCCTGAGGCCTGAGTAGGCGCTATTGGAGGTAAAAGGGCCCTCTCATATAGGGCTGCCTTCAGCCTGGAGACCCTGTTTTTGCGGGTCTGTGGGGTAAAGGCCTGGCAGATCTTGCAAGGTTGGGAGAGGTGGGCTTCGCCCAAACACGCAAGGCAAAGCGAGTGCCCATCAGTGTCCGGAAGGATGTTGGGGCACTGCGAGCATTTTTTAAACGAGGTGGTCGCCATCAAGTCAATGATAGAGCGAATGCTCTGTTTCTCAAAGAAAGGCGAGTCAAAGCCAAGGGGTAAGACAGAGAATGGTAAGATACAGTCCAGGTCAGAGAGTTAGAGAGATACGAGAGCCAGTCCAAAGTCAAAAGCCAATAGTCTACCTACAAGTCGATAACGCAGAAGGTTCTCCAGCTGAATCGCTGGGCGGATAAAGAGAACTGAGGGGGCCTGGCCCCGCGTTGGGCCATATATACTCGAGAGGGGAGGGGGGAGGGGGGCGGGGCCAGGCACTGTCAAAATGTGTTCTTTTTAGTTCTAGAAGGTTCCGAAGCTGTACTGCGCAGGCGCAGGAATACCATGTGTGCAATTCATAGTTGACTACGACAGGAAACCTAAAAATATGCAAACAATAAAACAGAACTATTGAAAATAAAGTGTTAAAACCCTTTTGAAGGATGCCTGCTTGGGATGTCCTCGATTGGGCAGAATGGGGCATCTTCCTCTATGATCTGAGGGGCTGCAAGTACCACTCATGCCTTACTGAGGCAGCCCTTCTGGATGGAAGCAAAGGCCAAAATCTCCCTTGAGAGTGAAGAAATAAGACTGAAATCCCCATTGTGACTGAAATGCATTGATTTCGCTGATGGACGATGGATACCTCTTGCATAAAACCCAATGAACTAACTGGACCCAGGGCCGCCCATTGGGTTTAGGCTGCTGCGATGACAATGAAGGTACTTTCCAAGCCATTTCCGAAAGTGAGGTGGGCTTTTACTCAGAGCAGAGGCTCAAAATCACTTCCCAATTTCAACAACCGGAAGCAAATACACATTTGTTGTTTTTTTCCCCCCTCTCTGAAAAGTTTTTCTAGCTTGATAGCCACTCTCTAACCAGCCATTAAAGGAAAACAAACAAAATAGGGAGGTACATACAAATAACTATGGGGGGGGGGGGGGAGACAAAAGAGGTAATAGTAGGTTACTCACCTGTAACCATATTTCTTCGAGTGGTCCTCTGTGAATCCACACATATGGAGAATGTGAGCCTGCACAGGCTCCAACGGAAAACTTCCCAGTTTAAAACTTTTAAGTTTTGGCGGTAACCCCGCCCAGCCGCCCGCAGGGCATGAAAGGCGCCCCGTGCACATGTCACGCAGTTCCTACGCCACTCTAGCGAGGAAAAAATGAGGTTTGCAAGAGGAGATGGCCGGGCGGGTTTGTGTGGATTCACAGAGGACCACTCGAAGAAAGATGCTTACAGGTGAGTAACCTACCATTTTTCTTCGTGGCCTCTGTGAATGCACACATATGGAGAGCTAGCAAGCTGAAGTCCCGGATGGTGGGAAGCAAACCGACACCAAAATTTTTTAGGGACCAAACATGTTTATTAAGAAGAACAAACATAAGCATGTTAATTGAAAAAACTTGCATAAACTGACGCTGCCACATGCAAGTGACAAGATCACTGTCAAGTTGCAATAAATACAACAACGGTTCTGACAAACACTCTTTGGAATAAAGAGAAACCCAGGCCCAAACCGGTTTTCTCTGTCTATCAACAGTAAAGAAAGGGAGGCGTTGGAATGACATGTAAGCACACAAGCACCTACAGGCACATAATATTAAATGACGTTACAGAAAAACCAACGGTTCGGTACCGTATACTGCGAACATCAAACTGAATAAGGCACAGTAGTAATGTTGAATACACAAACATGGTAAGAGTGCAAAACCAAAAGCCCCTGTCCCCACAAGCATTAGTGGTACATTTCAGGGAGGGCAAGAGGCCAAAATCGTTCGACCAAATACAGTGTCCCTTCAGGAGCGAGTGTCCAATCGGTAGTGAGAGACAAAAGTCATCGGGTTCAACTAAATGGCCGCCTTACAGATAGAGTCTAACGGCACTCCCCTGAGGAAGGCCGTTGTGGCAGCCATAGCCCGTGTCGACCTCGGGCGGATCGAGACCAGGGGAGGCTTGTGAGCTAGTTCGCAGAAAAGTTCAATAGTAGCAGCAATCCAGCGAGACAGGCGCTGGGAAGAGATAGGTAGTCCAACCTTGTCTGTCGCATAAGCGACAAAGAGTCTTTGAGTCTTTCTTACCGAGGCAGTTCTATGTCTATAAAACAAAAGTGCCCTCCGAACATCGAGGGTATGGAGTCTTTTCTCAGTTGAAGAAGACGGGCCCTGGAAAAAGGCTGGGAGCACAATGTTCTCATTAATATGAAAAGCTGACACCACCTTGGGTAGGAAGGTGATGTCGGTCCGCAGAACCACACAGTCAGCATGAAACACCAAGTACGGCTCATCGACTCGGAAAGCCAACAACTCAGAGGGACGACGGGACGATGTGATGGCGACAAGGAACTCCACTTTCCAGGAAAGGAGGCGCAAATCCACCGTGGCGAGAGGTTCGAATGGATGACCTGAGAGGTGGGATAAGACAAGGTCCAAACTCCATCCAGGTGTGGGTGGGTGTATCGGGGGGTGCAGGTGAGTGTACCCTCTAATAAAGGTCCTGATCAGGTGGTGCTGGAACAAAGAAGGTAGCTCTAGCGTCTGGAGGTACCATGAAATTGCTGCAACATATGACTTTATCGAGGACAAAGTCAGGTTTTGATTAGCTAGTGTCAGGAGGAAGTCCAGAATTGTCGGTATCGATGAAGGAAATTCACTCGAGGAACGGTGCAACCGACCAATGCGATAGGCATAGGCCTTCGATGTCGAAGGTTTGTGTGCCGCTTCAAGGATTGAGCGGAGTTCAGGTCTAAGCGATGCTATGGAAGTATTCTCCAGGCCATGAGGTGCAGGGACCTGACATCGGGGTGGAGAAGGAGGCTGCCTTCTCTCGACAGGAGGTCCGGTCGGTGGGGAAGACAGACGAACTGGCCGTTGGACATGTGGAGAAGAGTGGGAAACCAGATCTGTCTGGGCCACTCCGGTGCGATCAGGACGCAGTTGGAGTGAGCCATATTGATTCTTTTGATGACTGAGCAGTAGCGGGATCAATGGAAACAGATACAGGAATTCTGTTGACCAGTCCAACAGGAAAGCATCCCCGAGACACCCCGTGGCGTCGTTCTGTGGAAGACGGGCTCCGAACAGGGGTAGTTGGTGATTGTCCGGCGAGGCTAACAAGTCGACCGTCAGTAGACCCCACTGGTCGAAGACATCTCGGAGTATCTCCGGGTTGAGCTTCCACTCGTGAGATGTTGTTGTCGAGCGGCTAAGGGCATCGGCTTGGTCGTTCCACTTGCCCGGCAGATGGATCACTGTTGGGAAGATTGTATGCTTGCGGCACCACTCCCACCATGTCGTCGACAATTTTAGGAGTTTTCTGGAACCCGTGCCTCCCTGTTTGTTTATATAAAACATGGCCACCATGTTGTCAATTTGAATCTGGACTCTGTGGCCAGCCATGATCGGGAGGAAGGCCTTGAGAGCCTTGAAGATTGCTAGTAGTTCCAGATAGTTGATATGGTGCAGTCTTTCCAGAGGGGACCAGGCATCTTGGATCGAGAGATGTCCTGTGTGTGCACCCCAGGCGAAGGTTGAGGAATCTGTCGTCAGAGTGACCGATGGTTGTTGAGGGTGGAAGGGGAGGCCCACACAGATGTTTCATCGATGAGTCCACCACGCCAGCGCTCTTCGGACCGATGGCGGTATCGACAGAACTTTGAGGTTGGAGTCTCGACAGGGGTTGAAATTGTCGAGAAACCATCGTTGAAGCGGTCGCATCTTGAGTCTGGCGAATGGTGTGACCATTACTCTGGATGCGATGTGCCCTAGCAAGACTTGGATGTGTCTTGCCCTGATTCTTGTGGCAGTCCTGCAGTGTTGTAGCACCTGCTGGAGGGCCTGGAATCTGGTCAGTGGGAGAGATACAGTCTCTGATATGGATATGTGATTTCTCAACATTGAGTTGAATGCCGAGGTCTTGTAAGAGGTCTAGAGTCAATAATATCTGATTCTTTAAGAGGTCTGGGGATTTTGAGGCCAGTAACCAATCGTCTAGATACGGAAAAATGCGGATTTTCCGTCTTTGGAGGTATGCCGCGACAACGGCCATGCATTTTGTACATGTCCTTGGCGCCATCCCGAGGCAGAATGGTAGGACGGAGAAGGAAAAAGTCTGGTCCTTCACTTTGAAGGAGAGGAAGCGTCTGTGAGACTTCCTGATTGTCAAATGGAAATAAGCGTCTCTCAAGTCGATTGACGCGAAGTAATCGCCTCGACGGAGCATCGGGGCTATTGACAATACCGTCACCATCCTGAATTTTGATACATGAATGAATTTGTTGAGCGCCCTGAGGTCTAGGATCGGGCGAAGGAAGCCGTCCAGCTTTGGTACCGTAAAGTACCGAGAGAAAAAGGCACGATTGTCAAAATGCGAAGGAGACCTCTGGATTGCTCCTTTGGCCAGAAGGGAATCGACCTCCTGCAAGATTGCGGGGGAAGGATCCATCTTTACCACAAGTCCCGTCGGAGGCAGCTGTTTCCTTGACAACCTTCAAGACCCACGCATCTGAGGTGATGCGTTGCCAATTTTGGAAGAAGTGCGCAAGGCGATCTCCGAACTGAGGTCGTGATGGTAGGACGGGTGTTTGGGAGGGTTATGGAGGCAGATGGGTGGTGGAGATGACAGAAATATCTGAGACGGAAGCGGTATCGTCGGGAGAAACGTCAAACCCAACGTTTCACGTTGCCGTTGGTCGGTGTTTGTCGGGCACGCAACCTCTGAGGCTGTTGCGACCAACGTTGCTGCTGCGGCTGAGCTGTCGGCAAAGGATGAAAAGTCTGTCTGGCAGCTTGATGGCGGTAAGTATTGCCACAGTGGTGCCGATAATTGAACCAACGCATACGTTGAGGCTGGGACTGGTGCTCCATTCCACATTTTGACGCTAAGATCTTATAGTCCTGATTAGCTTTAAGTTTATCGTCAGTCTCGGCGTTGAACAGACCGAGGGCATCAAATGGGAGGTCCTCAATCACTTGACGGGAAGAAGTGGAGAGGCCTGATGACCGAAGCCACGAGTGACGCCTGATAGCCACGGCATGTACTATCATCTTCCCCATGGTATCGCCGGTATGTTTCGCCATTTGCATCTGATGGTGTGCAAGGGATGTGGCTTCTTGAGACAGAGCTGACATGACTGCTCGGTCTTCGTCGGAGAGTTTGGCGATGAAAGGTTGGGCCTTCTCCCAGATAATCTGCTGATATGCTCCCATACAGGCTCCATAATTCGCCATTCGTGAGAGAAGGAGGGCACCGGAATACAGCTTTCTGCCGACTGCATCAAAGCGCTTGCCCTCCCGGTCCGACGGGGTATTAGATTGTCTGCCAGACTGAGCAGCTTTAACCACCACGGAATTCGGGTCCGGGTGATGCTTGAGCCACTCCAAGCCATCGTCGTTGGTACGGTACCAAGCCTCGATGCGCTTTGAGGTTGGTGGGATGGATGACCTCCAACAGGTAAGGCAGAAAAGGTAAGAGGGGAGCTGGTGGGGCCTCGGACTGCACCCTTCTGAAGACAGGGTCAGTAACGGCCTTTGAGGTTTGTTTCACCTCGAGTCCCAAAGTCTCGGCCATTCTTGCCATCTAATCCGCAAAAGCCCGGATATTGTCGGTCGGGGAAGGCGGATCGGCTTTGTATGAATCATGCGTCGGAGACCTCTCGATACCGAGGGAGAGGATGGACTCGGAGTGAAACGAGGCCTGAATGTCCTTGTCCTGGTCTTCCTCATCCGAACGATGAGAAGATGAGGACTTCTGCATTTGAATCGGTTGAGGCTTAGCTACTCCCACCGGGGAAGATGGCGGTGGTGGATGCTTAGATGCTGAGGCCTGTGCAGCCCTTGCCAGTCTGGTGGTCTGCCGACCCCTTTCAGGTGTTGAAGGGGGTGGGAAAAGCTCCTGTCTCACAGGTGGATGTGGGAGCTTTATCACCGTCTGAACCGACTGACCCGGTGAGATTTGGGTCTCAGTCTCCTCCAGCTGGGTCTCTGGCATCGGATCAGGAAGAGGAACCTGCTGTTGTGCCGGTTGGATCGATGAAGATCTCGATGAAGACGTCGCTGAAGACATTTGGGTAACTCTCCTCGAAGAGAAGGAAGAGGACAATCGTGGTTGAGGCCTCTTCTTCGCCGGAGGTCGAGACGGCGAACGAAAAGACTTCCCCAGAGTCGGGGGGACGGGGATCGACGTCGACTGAGCTCGGCGGGATTCCTCATGGGATCTTTTGAAGGCAATTCTCATGGCCGATGTCAAAGGAGGCATCGCCGTGTTCGACCTAGTTGACCACACCGAAGCCACCGAGCTTGATGTCGGCCGTCTCGCCGGTACTGTCTGTGTCGTTACCATGCAAGGCTGTTTACGAGGCCTCTTCGATGCGGTCGAAACCGTCGACGAAGGCCTAGCCGATGGACCTGCCGAGGCTGAGACATCGCTGTCGAAGAAATCGAGGGCTGAGGCGCTAGGGTCTGTTTGTACAGAAGGGCACGAAGTCGAGCGGCTCTATTTTTCCTCGATTGGGCTGTGAGCGCCTGGCAATGTCTACACGTCGAGGTATTCTGTTCTTCGCCGAGGCAGCAAAGACACTTAGAATGTTTATCTGAGTCAGGAAATTTCCTGGAGCATTGAACACAATGCTTAAATCTAGTCGTTGACATACTACTGAAGGAGTTTCCGAGCGAGCTGAGCGGCAGAAAGAAAAGAACTACGGGGCGTGCGCGCAGGGTGCCTTTTATGCCCTGCTGGCGGCTGGGTGGGATTACCGCCAAAACTTAAAAGTTTTAAACTGGGAAGTTTTCTGTTGGAGCCTGCGCAGGCGCACATTCTCCATATGTGTGCATTCATAGAGGCCACTAAGAAAAAATAATACTTTAAGAAAAAACAAGAGAGAGAGAGAGTCTAGTACTGAAATGGTTAGAGAGAGAGAAAAGCTTTGTTTCCCTCAAGGCACAAGGAGAACATCAGCCATCGGGAGAAGAGACTGATAACCAGCAGTCCCGCTCTGCAGGGATGGCGGTGAGAGTATCTTTTTTGCTTTTTGGTTCATAATTTTAACAACAAAACAAGAAGAAGTCTGCAGCATGTCGGAGGCCAGGACGCCTCCTTGGTAAGAGCTAAGGAGGAGGAGGAAGTTCCAGAGAGAGGATACTTCCAGGGTTAACATGCATTGCTTTGGATTCTCTTGGGTTTGTTTTCACTTCTTTCTTTTTTTGGCGCAGACCACCATTTTGGTTGCAACAGCAGCAGTGAGGCTCCTGAAAGGCGTCGCTTTGGCCTCGCCATCAAGGCACAGGTCACCAAACCGGATACGGACAGATAATGCCATAATCTTCTTTACAAAAGGTTCTCGCTGTTAGGCCTCGGCCGCCTCCATCCTGGAGCATTTGCTTTCTTTTACAGGGCTGTGCTTTCACGGTCGACGTCCAGCGCAAGGTGGTTGTGGGGATTCGAACTCGGAGGCAGCAGAGGCAACGTCACAACAAGTCCTGCAGGGGTTGGAGGCTCTGTGGCAGAAAGAGCCCGCGGCAATGGATCTGGGACACTGGGGCTGGAGTCTGCACGGAGAAGGACAAAGCAGCAAAACATAAAATACAAAGGCATATGTGTACGTTTTTGTGACCATTATGTGTTATTTCACCACATAATAGTCACAGCCCCATTTTGGGAGGGATGACAAGATGGGGATTTTGTGTTCCTCGCACAATAGTCGCAGAGCCAAATAAGGCAATTCCCACTTCTTCTCTCCCTCCATCTTTCTCTGAAGGCCTTAAGGCAGTTTAAATACTATAAAATTTGGGTCTCTGGAGCTCTGCTCTTCCCTTCTTTCTTCTTTCGGATGCTGTAAACTGCCTTGTCTTCAGAGAAAGAAAGAAGGAAATAAAGAAGGAAGGAAGGGACAGAGGGGAAATCTTCCCTCCTCTTTCCTCTGAGGTCTGAAATGATCTCTGGGACTCTGCTCTTCCTTTCTCCCTCCCTCCCTCCCTCCCTCCCTTCCTTCTTCCAAAAAGCTCAATTTCAGATTTTGTAACTGGAGTTGCCTCTGAAGAAAAAAGGAAGGGAGAGAGGTGGAATTTTTTAAAAAGGTGTGGCTTTTGTGTGGCTATTGTGGGATGAAATATTGAGTATATGCATTCATGGAAAGGACACATTTCCCTTGTAGAGACAACAGCAACCAGACCATGCCTCTGAAAATGTGTGTTTGGGAAACTCCTCTTTAAAAAAAAAAGGAAAAGGAAAAGAAAGAAAAACCAGAAACCAGAGAATGAAAAGCAGATTGTTTTTTCATCACATAATAGTCGCATCCCCTTTTTCCGATCAAAAGTGTTTCCCCTTCAGATCTGCTAAGGGAAAAAAATTCTGGGCACAAAATCCTGGAAACTCACCAAGGAGCCAAAAGTTGCAAAACAACAAGTTATCACCAACCCCTTCTTGCGGCATGAGCCAAGGAGCTGTTTTTAATGCTCTGAGCGCCACACTCTTATTATTATTATATTCCCAAGGGAAAGTCAACTGCAGAAGCTGCCTGGTCCATGAAAGGAGAGGAGTGTTAATTCTAACAAACTTTGCTCATTGTTGTTACTATTATTCCAAAGAGAAAGCCAATCAAGGGAACTGCCCAATCCATGAAAGTAGTGGATGTTAGTTCTAAAAGACTTTGCTTGTTGTTGTTGTTGTTGTTGTTGTTGTTGTTACTATTTTTCCAACTGATGGGACTTCCCAGTCCATGAAAGGAAGGAAATATTCCTTCTCAAAGGAGGGGATTCTGGTTTATAGAGTCAGAAACCGGCCACGTGTGGATGGTGACCTGGCTGTTACCTGGAAGTGGGCACAATTGGTGACATAATCAGAGCAATATGATAATTGCCTACAACAAATGACAAAGAAGCAGGACAAGACTTCTGACCGTACAGGATATAAGCAATGGCTTGATGTAAATATACCCCCCCCCCCCGAAAAGCAGGGAGCACATCTTCCACAAACACAAAGGACTTGCGCTCACAAGCATGGAGGCCTTGTTTACCCAATCTGATGAGGGCCTCTAATTCAGGCAAGGGCAAACTTCGGCCCTCCCGGTATTTTAGACTTTAACTCCCACAATTCCTACTAGCTGTTAGGAATTGTGGGAGTTGAAGTCCAAAACATCTGGAGGGCCGAAGTTTGCCCATACCTGCTCTAACCCCATTCACTGCAGAGGACTAATTGTAGAAACTGGCCCTTGATTTCCTGCAGAGACAGATCCTCCCACAAAGCAACCCTGACAAAAGATGGAGAAAGAAAAGGGAAGCCCCTTTTTGTCTCAATCTAGTAGACATAAAAAAGAGGAATATAATAATAATAATAATAATAACAATAGAAGTATCCTTTGTTGTGTGCATTTCAATACACATTTTAATGATGTTATAATGGTCTGTTTTCAGGCAGAGCCAAGTAATAAATAACAAAATTATTATTATGTATTGGAGAGGGTGGAAGGCATTCACAAGTGTCATATTTAATTGCTTGGACCACCATTATTATTATTATTATTATCAATTGAGGAGGATAGGAGGCATTCACAAGTTTCACGTTTAATGTCTTGAACCACCAAAGACTTCTATAAAGTATAGATCTGAACCTGGAATGGGACTTTAAAGAACCGTCCCAAATAGGGGTGTCTCTCTCGGGGTGCATCTCCCCAATGTGTTAGGGCTGGGGCGAGGGGGAACCAAAAGGAGCCCCCCTCTCCTCTCGCATGCAGGATTAGTTCGGAAGGGGCAAGCGCCAAGCCATATTAATGGAACCCGGTTAGTGCATGGCCAAGCGGTGCCTGTGATTCCTTCGCGTTCACACACAAGATGAGGGTCCGGCCTCCTTACCATTTCCATTCTCAGTTCCTGCTGAATAACGCAGGTCAAACATCTAGATTGTTTAATAAAATTCTTAGTTAGAATGGATTACTTGCATGCGGTGCTTATCGCCTAGAGGGATTCAAAGGGTTATTTGCTGGCAAAGCTTCAAAAGGGATTGTTGTTTCAGCACCCGTTAGGGGATCGAGGCCAATGCATTAGAGCTCTGGTACAATTAAGGTGCGGGCATGCATTCCTTTGCATGAAAACCCAGAAAGTATTTATGCTTTCTCACCACAAGTCCCATTAAAAGCACGCAGAATCCAGCTTAATAAACAGCAGAGAAGTCAAACCAGTAGATGCCTGATACGGTCCTCATCCACATAATTGCTCTAAAGTGGTGGTTCTCAAATGGCATGTCTACACCGATCATTTAAGGCAGTTTCGAACTGGAATTAAGAAAGTGGGTTTTGATGTGCAAATGTTTCAGGCCTGGATGGGAATGACACAAACCATTGAGGCACATTAAGCGTTTTCTTTTGCACACTTCCTTGAGCATTCACTGCTGCAGAAAGAGGTCGGTAATAGTAGCAATAATAAAGTGATTCAACAACTGTTATTATTATTGACTGTTTAGCTAGTTTCAAACTGCATTGAAAGGTCAGTATAGATGGGCCCAAACTGGGATCATTTTGGTCTTCTAACGCCCAGCATTCCTGGGTATTGGTCAAGTTGGCTGGGGCTTATGGGAACAAAAGCCCAAAACACTTAAGAGACTAGAATTTGGGGATCACGGCTGTAAAAGAGAAAACGGCCTCTTTCTAAAAACTCCAACCAGGCCCTGACTCCTAGCAGCCCTGCCCCATTATGTAGTGCCTTTACATCTTGGAAGGAAGCTCTTACCAGTCACAATGCGAGAGGCGGTGGAAGGGGGTCCCGGCAGCACAGAGCCCTCTTGTGGCACTGGGGCAGGGGGGTGAGGCGGTGGGGGCACACTGGGCCGGTTGCGGGGCTTGGGCACAGGCCGCGGCCGAGGCAAGGTGCCCCCCTGAGGCATCGGGGGTGGTGACTGGACGGGCGGAGTGTCCTGGGGAGGGAGAGGTGGCCCTGAAGGTGGGGAGCCTGCACTCTGCGTTTCTGGGGGGCTGGGGGTGCGCGGTGTGGGAGAGGGCTGCCTCTGCTGCTCCGGCCTGGGTTCTGAATTAGAATGCGAGGGGCTGGGAGTGGCTTTCAGCTGCAGAGGGGGGGTCCCTGCTTGCGTGGGGGGCTGCGGAGGTGGGTGGCTGGGGGAGAGGCTGCTGGAGTAGCGCCGGGGGGCTGAAGAGGCCTGGGAGGGTGGAGAGGGGCTCCTGGTGGGGGGTTTGGGGGACACAGAGGGTGGCTGCGGGGCCAAAGGGGTAGTCGAGTTCCCCGGCTGGACGGGAGGTGGGTTAGCTGGCTTTGGAGGGGCAGGGGCCGGCTTCTTCACTGCTGCAAGAAAGAAAGAAAGGAAGACAGAAGGGAAGAGCTCAAATTAAACAGCCCCCAACAAAAAGACTGTTCGCCCAGTTCTCCTCCTATACTATTAGGCTCCTGAGAAGGACATCTGTGGTGTATCTATGCTGCCACGGCTATCTACGCTGCCATGGTTACAGGATCCCAGGAGATGTTTGTTGTTGTTGTTCATTCGTTCAGTCGTCTCCGACTCTTCGTGACCTCATGGACCAGTCCACGCCAGAGCTCCCTGTCGGCTGTCACCACCCCCAGCTCCTTCAAGGTCAGTCCAGTCACTTCAAGGATGCCATCCATCCATCTTGCCCTTGGTCGGCCCCTCTTCCTTTTGCCTTCCACTTTCCCCAGCATAATTGTCTTCTCTAGGCTTTGCTGTCTCCTCATGATGTGGCCAAAGTACTTCAACTTTGTCTCTAGTATCCTTCCCTCCAGTGAGCAGTCGGGCTTTATTTCCTGGAGGATGGACTGGTTGGATCTTCTCGCAGTCCAAGGCACTCTCAGCACTTTCCTCCAGCACCACAGCTCAAAAGCATCGATTTTCCTTCGCTCAGCCTTCCCTAAGGTCCAGCTCTCACATCCATAGGTTACTATAGGGAATACCATGGCTTTGATTATGCGGATCTTTGTTGCCAGTCTGATGTCTCTACTCTTTATGATTTTATCAAGACTGGACATTGCTCTCCTCCTAGGAGATGTAGCTTTATTAAATCTTCAGCCTTCTCTGCCTAAGACTGTTTGGGCCTCCTAGCACTGAGCTATCCGTGCCCATCATCCCCTCACTCCTCTTCTGCTTCTCACTACTGATTCTTTCATCCATACAATACAATACAAAACTTTATGAGCAGCACAAAGTGGTGCACAACATAACCTAAAACTCTATTCTACCAACATACAACTCCTACGTCTAGCACACCCTGCTGCCCTACTCCTTCTCCAAATCCTTTTGAGAGGAATGGAGCAATTCCCAAGCAACAACTGAGAAAATGAAGCCACATCCTCAGAGAGCCCCAGAAGGGCTCCTGGATGTGGCTCCTGGTGGGCCATCGTTCCCACATCTGAAGGACTCACCTCTCCTGACGGCGTGTGGACTAGGTCCAGAGGTGCTGGAGGAGTGGTTCTGCCCAACCGAGAGCTGGACGGTGCTGCCAGCCGGCTGCAGATGGACCGGGACAGGACCCCCATGGGCCCCGTTCCTCGTGGGGGGAGGGGTTGTGGAAGGCACTGGGTCCTTCAGCTTTGAAGCACTACAAAGAGAGGCAGAGGGAGGGCAGAGGGTGAGGGGCTGCTTCTCTTAAAGGCCACCATTCTAAAAGGCCAGCCTAGGGATGCCACAGGGAGGCCTCATTCAACACAGCAAGGAATCCCAAACTGAACCTCAAGAGGAGACAATCAATTGGGTCTTTTAACAGCAAGGCCACTATTCTCTTTTACTGTTGACTTTTCATATAAATTTAGATTATACTGTAATAATTATTTTAGTTTATAAGCAGCCTTAGAGGGGAAGGTGGTATGTAAATAATGATGATGCCATTAATAATGACAATGATAACAATGTGTGACTCAGGTGAGGGCTTTTGGCCCTTTGACCTACTATTTGGGAGACTCTGCTCATAGGGATCAAAGGCCTTCTGAGTTGCAGGTTTCCAAAGTTACCTTCCAAGCTAGGCATGTATCAGGAGTTGGTTGGATATAGGGGAAAACCAGTGTTATTATTATTATTACTACTATTATGATTGTGTCAGTACAAAGTGGTTGTTATTCAGGGTTACACGTTTCACTTTGCACACAGAAGAGAGTTGGAAGCCAAACAAACCTGTCCCCCATAAAGGAGCTCCTCACTTGGCTTCCTTCTCCTTCAACATGAACCAACGTTTTAACACTAAAGCAAGGACTAAGCGAACAAAGGGAGGGACGCAGAATGCTATGCCATTTATGCACAAGACAGACAAGGCAGAGGGATCCTGGACGGGACACTTGATTTGGCTTCTCCAAGAGAAGTAGTAGGATCATTGTCTGCAAGTGGCACTGCATTCAGTTTGGGTGGATTTGTGGTCAAGGGAAGGAGGAAAGATGGGACCCTTCTGGGCCAAGTCCAGGGATCCAGCTCAGTCCTTCAGGGTGGCTGGAGTGTCCTGTGAGGCCACTTCTCTGTAAAGTATCATACAGACTCATGTATAATTTTGAGATCAAAATTATGGATTTTGATATGAGCTGTGGACAGGTTGAGGGTCAGAGACTGGGAAAAACCAGCAATGCTTCAAGAGGTTTGTTATAACCCAAAGTCATTTGCTTATGACATCCTATGCATAGTGGCCATGATGCCGAGAAACACACACAGGGATGTGCAATGACCATGTGGTAGGAGCTGAAAGGTTTTATCGGCCTGGAATGAAGGTCACTGGCTCACATTCTCTGAGAAAGGAAGTAAAAGGTCTTCCTGGGCATCAGAGGTTGGCATGGTTTCATGGTTTATTTATTTTGGTTTTGAAGTTGTGGGGAAACCCAAACATCTCACGGGGAGCTCTCTACCACCTGCCAGCAATATCCCTGTCTGTCACACTAAATTTCTATCACTACCAGTAAGTCAAACACGGATAAATACCCAATATTACACCAGTGGATTACAACTCTTGTAAACATGGACTCTTACTTACATTTGATTGGAACCATTCACTGTAACATACAATGCTTTGTTTTCTTAATGAGGAACTTTTCACAATCCCTAACTTTAGGCTTTTGGAACAATTGGACAATGAAGGGAAGAGTCAGGTGGCAAATACAGCCAAGATGATGGGGGTCTCCCTTCTGAAAAGAGGCTGAGCATCTCAAAGGAGGAAATGGAGGCCACGGCTGTACCTTTCCTTCCTCAGTAGCTCCCCCTCCATCACTGCCATGCTAATGGGCCGCTTCCGCTCCAACGTCCCCGAGTCATAGTCGTTCCCGCTGTGCAGGTGATTCGAATTCACAGCTGGCTGCCCCACAAAGGCCCCTGAGACATTGAAGTCCATTTCTGGAAGAAAGAGAAGATTCCTATCACCTGCATTGGACCCTTCCCTTCTTCCAAGAGGATTCACTCAGAATTAAATTGCACTTTAACAACAACAATAATAATAATGTTCAAGGTTAAAGGTTTCCTTTTCACATTAAGTCTAGTCGTGTCTGATTCTGGGGGATGGTGCTCATCCCTATTTCTAAGCCAAAGAGCCAGGATTGTCTGTAGATGCCTCCAAGGTCATGTGGTCGGCAGGACTGCATGGAGACCGTTACCCTTCCCGCTGGAGGGGTACCTACCCGCTGCGCCACCAGGGGCTCCCATAATAATGCACACACACACACATATCTCTTAAGTCATGACAGACATTTCCAAAATAACTTTTGTGAGCCATACTCAGAAATATCAGGGCAAGCCTACCCAGACTCTTTTAAACTGTCAATTTTAACGCACATTTTATTGGTATTGTGTAGATTTTAATATATATCTATTTTAATAGTGCTGTGGTATTTGTAGTTTGTTTTGACCATGGTGTACCCTGACTTGGGAGATGGGCAACAACAACAACAATAGATAATAAATGTAAAAATAATAACAACAGTAATAATAATATTTTTTTTTTTGGTCATGTCAGGAGCGACACCAGTCGTTTCTGGTGTGAGAGAATTGGCCCTCCTCAAGGACATTGTCCAGGGGATGCCCAGATGTATTGATGTTTTACCACCCTTGTGTGAGGCTTCTCTCATGTCCCCGCATGGAGAGCTGGAGCTGATAGAGGGAGCTCAACCGCGCTCTCCTGGGATTCGAACCTGCGACCTGTCGGTCTTCAGTTCTACCTGCACAGGGGTTTAACTCACTGCGCCACCGGGGGACTCACAATAATTAATAAGCTATTGTCATTATTATTACTTCCCATATTTCTTTGATTCTAAGATGCCATCAATTGTAAGACATACCCTATTTTCAGTATCATCAATGGAAATAAATGATACATATATGTGTGTGTGTGTGTCTTTATATAGGGGGTGTATAACGATCAGATAAATCAGATCTCACTTGCTGCCACCAATTGTAAAGAAGCTAGCAGATCGATCTCAGTCGCTGGAGACCAAATTATAAAGATCTATTCAGATCACTAATCAATGCTGCCACCAATAGTTTCTTCGAAAGTTGCTTTTGTAATCTTCAAACTTTGAGGCACACTTGAGTCAGGTTTTGATGAACAATAATCAACAAAGTTTATTATTTAGAATGGGTACAAATGCATCAATATCTTGGCTTTTACAGAAAGTTGTGTCTTAAAAGCGTGATGGTTCAAGAATGGTTCTATCTTTGTTACTAAAGAGTTTCTTCTCTCCCTCCAAAACAAAACAAGAATCCCAACAGGACTGTGTCTCTGCCAGAGATTCTTCAGTAGCCCAGATAAATCTAGCCTGATTCTATCCTGCTACTACCCAGCTATTCTCCTATTAGCTGTCAGTTTGCTTTAGCTACTTTCCTAGCAAACTCCTGGCAAACTTAGGCCTTTTTTCCTAACTCTAACACCACTACACTCTAAACTCCCTTTCTCTTCAACCCCAAACTCCAACAACTCTCTATAACTTAAAACGCTCCTTTTTTCCTCTCAGAGTCTCCTAAACTCCGCCCCCTTTTTCTCCACCAATCCCGGCCATTCCCTGCTCTGAACTACACTAAAATGGCCGCCGAGGCTTCACCATGCCCACATCCTATCTGTATTAAGCTTTCAGGCTTCTTTAGGCCCTCCATCCTGGCTGCTAAAAGGTAAGGGTTCTTTACATCCCTCCCCATCTCAAGATGTTTTGCGGAGTAAAGAGGTTTGCTGACCTCTTCCGAAGCAAAACCTATTTAATTTCCTAATCTAACTAGACCCTCTAACTAATCTATCTACCTTCCCTATAGTACACAACACATCTAAATATATTTTGCAATAAACACATTTGCAAATATTAGTATTACATATCAAGCAATCAATACACACAATAAATACACTCCTGTAAAAATAAAACATGTTAAATACATTACAGTTATGCATATAAACAATCTATCATAGCAAACACAATACCTTTTCCAATCCTGGATTCATGGCTCTGGACAATGTATCTGCGATGACATTTTGAGTGCCCTTTATATGTTTCACCTCAAAATCATAACCTTGAAGTGCCAAGCTCCATCCAATTAACTTATTATTGGTGCTCTTGACCTGATCTTCTCCTGATATTCTATGGACATACAATCTCAATATTTTTACATATATCAATCTTTTAATATCATCCAGTCTTCTAAACTTATGAACAAGTCTAAATAATTTTGAGAAATTCAAGTCTCTGTATCCAATCACAAGTTATTTCATTAATAAGAGTCTTTCTGTCTTCCATGAGGTTACAACACTGTTGTAGGAACTTCCCTCCTTTTTTTAATAAACAATCTATCCAAACATTTCTATATTCATACAGTGACTTTGTAAATATTCATTGCCCGTTGTAAAACTTACATACCTAACACACTTCTATATAATGTATTTATACCTTATACCTATTGTATAAAACATACACAGTTCACCACTGTAACAACATCATAATTTCATAAGCCTACAATAAAATAGGTTAACCATTTTTTAAAACATCCCACTACATTATACCTACATTGCCTTTCTACATTAACACTTTCATTACTCAATGTGTTATTTGGTCTGTCCCTTGTAGAGAATAAAGTTGCTTTTTTTTCTTTTACCCAATTCCAATTCTCCTTTCCCTGATACCCAGTCTCAAAATTACAACCGGCAAATACACTCCCCACAGTACCACATTCTTCTCTTTTCTGTTCTTTGCTGCTGGAGTTATCTTCTTTCAACCTAGTCTTCCAATTATCAGGGACAGTTCTGCTTTTAAGAAGTCTTAAGGCTCGAACAAAGATTTGCTTCAACGTAGCATCATGTTGTTGTGAAGAATCAGTACTTCCTTGAATATCCTCTCCTGGCCTTGAAGAGAACTCGCCACCGTTGGAAGAACGAACAAGAACACCTTCTCTCTCCATTGCAATCTCATCACTGTAGTCTGGACGAACCTCCGAAGCTGGAAATTGTAGTTTTTTCCTTTTATCACCATTAGCATAGTCAGTGTATATTATTTCTCTTGACTGTCCATCAGCTTGGTTTTTTCCATCTTTCTCTGGTGTATGATTAGATCTTCTTTCTCTGCTTATTTTCTTTTCAGTTATAGGCATATAGAAATGTTCAGGTTTAGTAAGGAGGAGCTGATCTAATGTTTTACTCTCAACAAAATGTCTCTCTTCTTTTTGACGGAGTAAAGAGTGTTTGAGTCTTCTTATCTTCACCATTAACTGTTAGAGTATACGAGCTTGCTTCAGTCAAATTGTTGATGACAGCTTTTTGATAGGGTTCACTTAGATTCTTAACTTCAACGACAGTTCCGATCTTTAAAAGTTCTTTTGTGCGATCTTCTGGAACCTTTATAGTGAAGGAATCATGTTTGGAAGTTATCTTAACTTCAACTAGTCTTTCAGGTGTATGGATCTTGCTTCACAGAAGGCCCTTGGATATTCTGAACTCTCATCAGTTTCTACTGTCAAATCAAGAGTCTGCTTTTCTTCAGCTTTCTCTTTTGATTGTAGTTTTTTGTCAATAAACTCAGCAGAGGTTATTTCTTTATATGGAGCTGAAGGAAATACATCTTTTCAGGTCAAGGATTCTTTTTTCTTCTCAGAGTTTATCACTTGTCTTTCCAGACCTATTGTTTCTATATTCTCTTCACTGGCTCTCGCTTCCCTGGCAACCATGACGGGCCCCTTGGTAACTTTCTGTACCACTCCCTTAGCCACGCCATCGAGCCCAGAGTCAGCTCCGCCATCTTTGTCTTTCTCATCCTCCTGAGCCACCTTTCTAGCAACCTCAGCTAGCACCTTGGCTCTCTTGATGAGGGACAAATGACCTGGAGTCCCTGGCTGAAACTCCTGATGCCACTCAACAGCCTGTGCCACAACTTCTATGGTAGTGTATAAATCTTTCCTCAAACATGTCGCCATTAACAAAACTAGATTTGCGGAACTCTTCAGCAACTCTATCTTTCAAAATCATGTATGCTTCATGTACATGGCCTTGATTCAACTTTTCTATTGCCATAGTCAACTTCTCATGTTCACTCTTTAAATCAGCTATGCTTTCTTTCTCAGCCTCCTTTTGTTCTTCTGAAGTAACTGTCTGCTGCTGACTCTCATGTTCCTGTGCTACCTCCTCTGCCATCTCTCTCTCAGTTCTAGCTTTCTTGTTTTTAGGAGGAACCATTTATCTCACGTTCTTTCTGATTCCTCAGAAAGTACCCTTCTTTGCTTTGGGCGGTGCCATGGTGTCTATTGTATTTCAAAATGGTGCTAGTGATGTTCTTTCTCTGAGGTAATTTCAAAATGTCAATTTTGGTAAAAATTTACCTCAGGATTATCTTAAAATGTACTGGATTTAGGTGTTCCATGATCCACACCGCTGCAAACCAATTATAACGATCAGATAAATCAGATCTCACTTGCTGCCACCAATTGTAAAGAAGCTAGCAGATTGATCTCAGTCGCTGGAGACCAAATTATAAAGATCTATTCAGATCACTAATCAATGCTGCCACCAATAGTTTCTTCGAAAGTTGCTTTTGTAATCTTCAAACTTTGAGGACACTTGAGTCAGGTTTTGATGAACAATAATCAACAAAGTTTATTATTTAGAATGGGTACAAATGCATCAATATCTTGGCTGTTACAGAAAGTTGTGTCTTAAAAGCGTGATGGTTACAAGAATGGTTCTATCTTTGTTACTAAAGAGTTTCTTCTCTCCCTCCAAAACAAAACAAGAATCCCAACAGGACTGTGTCTCTGCCAGAGATTCTTCAGTAGCCCAGATAAATCTAGCCTGATTCTATCCTGCTACTACCCAGCTATTCTCCTATTAGCTGTCAGTTTGCTTTAGCTACTTTCCTAGCAAACTCCTGGCAAACTTAGGCCTTTTTTCCTAACTCTAACACCACTACACTCCTAAACTCCCTTTCTCTTCAAACCCCAAACTCCAACAACTCTCTATAACTTAAAACGCTCCTTTTTTCCTCTCAGAGTTTCCTAAACTCCGCCCCCTTTTTCTCCACCAATCCCGGCCATTCCCTGCTCTGAACTACACTAAAATGGCCGCCGAGGCTTCACCATGCCCGCATCCTATCTGTATTAAGCTTTCAGGCTTCTCTAGGCCCTCCATCCTGGCTGCTAAAAGGTAAGGGTTCTTTACAGGGTGCATCTTAGAATTGAAGAAATACAGTATTTTTATTATTATGGTATTATCATCATCATAATCACTACATTCTCTCGTACATTAAAAGCACCCATGCAGGATGGGCTTGGGATTTTACAAGAAAACATTCAGAGGGCATCTTAAACCCTTAGCAAACTTGCAAATTTGGCAGCTGAAAAAACAGCAGAGCCACAAAGGGATGTTGCCATGGGATTGATGGCCCCGTGGGGCTATCAGAACAATCTCAAATCTAATCTGAATTGCTCAGAATGTGGCAAAAATATCAGAATGCCAACAGCAGGGCGCTTTCCTGACCAGCCATAGTTCCTAAGCATTTCATAAAAGAGAGTTGATAGGCTGCTTGCTCACCTTCAGAGAAGAACCAGGCCGCATGCTGGATGATGGGCTCGACGATCGCCACCACGTGCACCGATGTTGCTGCCGCCATTTCTGCCAGGGAGCTGAGGGAAGAAGAGAGGAAGGAAATGCAGCCAAAAAGTCAAAGTGTGTCTCAGGAAGCAAAGATGCTACCCAGGGTTAGGCCTTCCTCACCTGGTTCTGAAATATCTCCCTAACAAAGAACAATGGGTTCCCTCCCCAAAGAACAATGGGTTCCCTCCCCAAAGAACAATGGACAAAGAACAATGGGTTTCCTCCCCAAAGCACTCAAATGGGGCAAAAACACTGGTGTGGATTGGTGCCTTAGGCTCACTGTATTTACATCTAGCCTTTTCTCTCAAAACTGGGACTCAGGCTTGGCTTAGGAATGAATGCATATGCAGTTCAAACTTACAAAGGGTCAGCCTGAAAATGGAATGAAACTATCAATTAATGGATGGCAAATGGAATGAGGAACTGGCTAGTAAATACCTGCAATGATTGGGATAAAAACAAAAACAAAAAACATGTCGTGCAATTAACAAAATTAACTCTTCACGCTTACCCCTCAGTCTTGGCCCACAGCAAGTTTGGTCCCAAGACGATGGCGATGTTGCTGGGTGTCATCTTGTTGAGATCGCTGGACTGTGCCATTTTGGCAAGGAATTTGATTAAGTACCTGCAAAGAACATTTAAAGTACAGTATTAGGATGAGAATGGGATGAAAGGGATCAGTGGGAAACCTCTGGTCAATGAAGATAATTCATGCAGAAGGATTTGTTACCCACCTGAAATTGGCCAGGTTTTGCTTTGGCAGTTTCTGACAAATCCTCCAAAGGTCCTGCAGCTTCTTGTCCTGGTCCTGGATGCTGAGGGGAGGGGGAGACACAAAAAGACATTCTCTGGAGACAAACATGAGGCAACTTTTCATCCAGTTGCTGGCCTCAGAGTCCAGGTTTGGGGTTTGCAAGCATTATGCGTCAAAGGTGGAAGGCAGGCACAAGATTACACCTTTAATACTAAGGAACATCCCACTCAATACTAAGGAAACACCCAATGCAATGTGTAATTTGAGAAGCAATCTAAACCAGCAGAACTCAAAATTTAGCAAAGGAATACAGGGATTTGAGGAAAGAAGATCTGAGAGAAGAAAGTGAGCCGAACTTCTAGGAAACAGAGAGGCTTAAGGCTCATAAGGGCCCTATATCTTTCCCCATGAGAACGTCCCCTTTCC
Organism: Anolis sagrei; assembly: GCF_037176765.1. NCBI lineage: Eukaryota > Metazoa > Chordata > Lepidosauria > Squamata > Anolidae > Anolis > Anolis sagrei. Next base: position 24,687,673 of record NC_090035.1, on the reverse strand, counting down.
CAAAGCACCCCTACTTTGCCACTTGCGTCCATTCTTCGTACAAGGCGTAGGTCATGAGTGGCTCCGGCAGCTCCCTCAGGTAGGACTTCAGGGCACCTGGAGCAACAAGGGAAGCGGAAAGAGATTTGTCGAGGAATATCCAGGCTGAACACTAGATGGCACTGGAGTCAAGTTTTAAGGAATAAAATGGACTAAGGGACTGACACAAACACCTCTGAGAATACATTCTCTAAGAAAATCCTGAGAAATGTATGGGGTTAGAACAGACATGGGCAAACTTCCACCCTCCAGGTGTTTTGGATTTCAACTCCCACAATTCCTAACAGCCTACTGTTAGGGAGTTGAAGTCCAAAACACCTGGAGGGTCAAAGTTTGCCCATGCCTGGGTTAGAATCATATAGTGGAGATCCCAATGGCCTTCCCATCCAATCCCCTTCTGCTAGGCAGGAGAAGCACCATCAAAGCCCTCCTGAAAGATGGCCATCTAGTCTCTGCTTAATAATGATTGTAATAATGGTAATAATAATAATCAACATCATAGAGTCCCAAATTTGGAAAGGACACCCAAAGGTTATCCAGTTCAATCCCATTTTGTCAGATAAAAAAAGTACCATCAAAGCCCTCTTGATGGATGGCCACCCAGCCTCTGCTTAAAAACCCTCAGAGAAAGAAAATAGACACAGAAGGCAGGATACGTCTGTGTCAGTGGAGGAAAGCGATACAAGAGGAAAAAGCTAACCATGTTAAGACTCTCGCAGAAGAAATATGGCTTTGACTTGCATTCAAATATTAATTCCATAAACACAATCATTCAGTCTTTATAGAGATCAAACTATGGAATTGGAGTGGCCCATAAATCCTAGTTAACCAAAAGCAGCTGCTCCAGCAACCGCAGGCCCGTCCTTCTTAGGAACGCCGCAAAGATTGGATTTCTTTCATTGGGAAGAATGTCTGAATGACTCACGTTACGGTTTAATTCAAGGGGGAAAACCCTCATTGGGACGTACATTCAACAAGAATATGTAAGAGGCCTGTGGTTTGCTGGGAACCAGACAGAGAGCCAAAGGCAGGATTCCTGCAGAGCTCGGGGCCTCCCACAGAACAAACCACAGAACATTTGCTTAATCTGCTTCTGTTGCAGGCCAGCAAGCACCACTACTCTGATTCCACATGCAGGAATGGAAGCCTAATGGGTAATCCTGGGCAGGGCACACTCTCTCAGCCCCAGAGGAAGGTGATAGCAGATACCCCCCCCCCCCCCCCCCACACACACACTTGGCCTTCAGGCCATGCCTTCCATTCCATGGGCAGCTCCCCACCTCCACAGGTGAGACCTACCTGCCACGGTATGAGGGTCGGAGTAGAACTCGTCCAGGTGGGACGTGGAGCAATCCAAGGCTGCCTTCAGCCTCTTCAACTTAGAAGCACCGGCCGCAATGCGGAACAAACCCTGAGGGGGACGAGAAAGAACAACACAGCTTGTTAGAGGGTTGTTGTTGTTCATTCGTTCAGTCGTCTCCGACTCTTCGTGACCTCATGGACCAGTCCACGCCAGAGCTCCCTGTCAGCCGTCACCACCCCCAGCTCCTTCAAGGTCAGTCCAGTCACTTCAAGGATGCCATCCATCAATCTTGCCCTTGGTTGGCCCCTCTTCCTTTTTCCTTCCACTTTCCCCAGCATAATTGTCTTCTCTAGGCTTTCCTGTCTCCTCATGATGTGGCCAAAGTACTTCAACTTTGTCTCTAGTATCCTTCCCTCCAATGAGCAGTCGGGCTTTATTTCCTGGAGGATGGACTGGTTGGATCTTCTCGCAGTCCAAGGCACTCTCAGAACTTTCCTCCAACACCACAGCTCAAAAGCATTGATCTTCCTTCGCTCAGCCTTCCCTAAGGTCCAACTCTCACATCCGTAGGTTACTACAGGGAATACCATGGCTTTGACTAGGCAGATCTTTGTTGCCAGTCTGATGTCTCTACTCTTTACTATTTTATTGAGACTGGACATTGCTCTCCTCCCAATAAGTAAGCGTCTTCTGATTTCCTGGCCACAGTCTGTATCTGCAGTAATCTTTGTTAGAGGGATCAGAATTAAAATAATAATAAAAAAGAAACTGTCACCACCAATTGCTAAGTTGGCACCCGGCTGTGGTGGAGCTTCCTTATTTGGAGGCTTTTAAACGGAGGCAGGATGGCCATCTGTCAAGAGTGGCTTGATAGTGTAAGGCAGAAAGAGGTTGTTATTATTATTAAGCAGAAACTGGATGGTCATCTGTCAGAAGGGCTGTGATGGTGTCCCTAACAGAAGAGGGTTTAGACTGGATGACTTTTAGAGGTCCCTTCCAGCTCTAGGATTCTATTACTCTATTAATAATAATAATACTAATAATAGTAATAATAGTAATATTAATACAAATAGGAGCTGAATGGCTGTCTGGAGGGCTTTGATTGTGCTTTTCCTGACTGGCAGAAGGGTGTTGAATGACCCTGGAGGTCTCTTCCAAGTCTATATTTTATAGTATTTTATAGTATCATTATTATTATTTGAAACATAACAAGATTAGTTTACAGTAAACAAGATCACTATGCTGGTTGATGTATTGGATCACATTTGGACTATACGGTGGTTTTATTATTATTATTAAGGAGAGGTTGGGTGGCCATCTGACAGAAGCATTTGGACTGGATGACCCTTGGGGTCCCTTCCAACTCTAGGATTCTATGATTCTATGACTCTGGATCCTGCTCTGGCCAATGCCAGCCCTGTGGCTTGGCCTTGGGGCAACCCGAAGTAAGCTAAATGGAGCAAACATCACAGTCATTGGGACAGAAACCCTCTGCCTCTGCCCATTTTGGACAAACCCATCTTCATGTGCTACTGAGCAGAGTGTGCCATAAGCAGGCTAAGCCACCTCTTCAGAAAAGCAAACTTAGCTGCTGTGACTGTAGTCATGCCATCTCAGTACTTAGACCCCGTCCAGTCCCCAGGATTCCCTCAAAAAGAAAGATAAGGAAAGAGAAAAAGACCCTACCTCCTCCTTCATGCCAGTCTCCAAGAGCATCATGACGCATGCTTCAATGGGGAGGGCGATTTCCCGTCCGCTGCGCTTGAGGTGCTCTTCCAGGGGAGTCCCGAAGGCCGGCTTCTCTGTCCATTTGTCTAGTTAGAAAGGCAGCAAGAGCCAGGAATTAGAAGGGGAAGCAGGTGAGTTCACAAGATCATTGGGGCCACAGCAGGATATGTGGACCGCAAGGTTTTATCCCAGGTGAGGAGCCAGAATGCTGTCGCCCATCCTGCAGGAGCAGCCACAGACAGCTGAGAGGAAGGCCTCAAACATGAATGCTTTCGCACAAAGAGTGGATTCCTGATGCCTTTTCTAGGGGCCCCAATTCCCACAAAAACCCATCTGGATGGTAGAATCTCATTCTGAATAACAACTGAAAAACTGTAAGCAACAGATCAACCGCCAATGAAGGGAGCGGCCATCTTTGTGCTCCTCAAACACAAATTCCCTTTGACCGACCAGAAGTAACCAACTCTTCTGTACATAGATGAATAATGCAAAGAGACACAAGATCTAGTTCAATGGGTATAACCGAATCTCGTGGTATTTTTTTAAAAAAATATTTATCCCCTTCTTCTTTAAATGTGGGGTGAGAGTTGATGTGGCTTTTCCTATACATGTTGCCTAGTTCTTTGAAACTTTCAAAATCAGGTTATGTAGGAACTAAAATATCAGCAAACACGCTCATTCCCAGTCCTCCCCCTTCCTCCCAGTCCATTCTAGGCAATGAGGACTGGGCCCCTGATGGCACAATGATTGCAGACCGAAAGGTCAGTGGTCCGAATCTTCCTTGACCTCTCAAGCGTCTGCTCAAAGGCACAAAGGACTTTGAAAGTGGGGTGAGCTCCCATCTGTCAGCTCCAGCTTCCCTTGTGGGGACATGAGAGAAGCCTCCCACAAGATGGAAAAACATCCAGGCATCCCCTGGGCAACGTCCTTGCAGACTACCAATTTTCTCATTCCAGAAGTGACTTGAAGTTTCTCAAGTCACTCCTGACATGGAAAAAACCCCCCTAAGGACTGGGTACTGTTCTTCAGGTTGTATTCAAATTGGCTACAAAGGGAGGCAGAGAAAATGGCACCTCCTCCAGCACACACAGCACAAAACTACCATTCTGTCATATTAAATATTGAGAAGGCTGGCCATTTTCCTCTCCAAGTTGTTCCCTTCTGAGAGGCTGCTATCATTTCGGATCAACTCATTCCCCTTTGTCAATAAACCCCCTTAAAACAGCCACTGCTTTCTTCTCTCCAATCAACCAAGTATATTCAACATCATATAAACATTAGTATTACCATATTTCATAACTTCGAAGATGTCAGTGATTGTAAGGTGCACCCCAATTTCAGGAGCACCACCAACAAAAACACCTAAGATACCCCTGAGATTCCAAATGCATCCCCCTTTTAGAGATGTTTATACAGGAGGAGAAAAGGTGCACCTTGGAAGCAAGGAAATACAGTATTTGCTGCTCCACTTGAGAAGACAGAGCAGAGGACAGGCGATTAGTTGTCGACTGTGGAAGAGGGTTAGTTTTATGCAGGAAGAAGCAGAAGACAAGAAATCTGGGTGTTGCAAGGCAAGGGCCGAAAGCGTGTTCCCCTTCCAGCCTCAGGTCTAGGCCTCATGCAGCATTTAAATGGGGGCAGAGAGGACTTCCGGTGGGGCGGCATGGCGGCAGGAGCACCTCTCTGAAGCTCCTCGGAGAAGAACCACGTTGAGCGATCGGGTCAAGCCTGTTGCTCCCCTCCTCAGCCAGATCGAGTGCTGAGGGGACGCGAAACCGGTCAGGACTACCCGACAGCCCTAGAAGTCCTTATCCCCTCAAGGGTGGGGGCAGAAAGGGTCCGGGTTTGAACCGCCGGTAGCGGACCGCTCCATGGGAAGCAGGAGCAACCCTGCAGGGACTGCTACCAACCCCCATTTAACGAAGAAATTAACCATAAGAACAATCCCCCAGCAAGAGGGGTAAGTAAAGTGAAGGTAGTGGGACACCAACGGACAGAGAAGCGGAAGAGGAACGACGGGGGACCAGCCGGGCAGGAAACAGAAGAAGACGAGCGCGACAGGAGATTAAAGACGGGACATCGAGGGACAAGAGACAAGAGAAGATAAGAGTGGAAAGCGACAGAAGAGTAACGCAGAAGATCAGGAGGGAAAAAAAACATATATATAATAACAAAAATAACAGAGAAGAAGGGGAAAATAAATTCAAAACAAATTGGGAATAATTTGAGGACCTGGGATGAATCAATTGAACTTATGAATTGATTAGTTAATGAATTAATAAGCCGTGATAAAAAGAACTAAGAAGCCCGGATTAATTACCTTCTTTTAATATTAACAAGAAATTTATAAACTAACAATTAATTGCTCCAGCTCTGAATTGATAACAACTGATAATTGATAGCATCAATATAAAGATTGGAACAGAATAGAATTCTATACAAATTAAATAAAGAAATGGCAACACCAAAAAATAAACAAGATCCAACCTCCAAAGTTAAACAAGAATTAAAAATAGATCAGTCCTTGCTTCAAAGAAGAAATTCCCAAGGCTCGCAAGAGCCGAGTTTGAAAGATGTGGTAAAAGAAATCCAAAATTTGGCAGCAGCACAGACTAATCTACAGACATCATTTGAAACAGGAATAAAAGATCTAAAGACAAAACAAGAGACGTACCATAAGGAGATGCAGAATAAATTTGATGAGTTAAAAATTGAATTAAAAAATGAATTAAAAAAAGAATTTAAGGAAGAGATTGGCAGGGTGGACAAAGACTTATCCACAATGAAAGAAGAAATAAAAGACTTGAAGATGAAGACAAAGGAGAAGGAAAAATTTCAGGAGACTTTGCAAGAAAAAGTGAGTAATTGGGATAGGCAAAGACAAAAAATGGGAAAAAAATCAAGAATTTTTAGAATTAAAGGAGATGGAGAATCAACTTAGATTAAGAAACTTACAGGAAAACCCAAATGAAAATATAAGACAAGTTATTTTAGAAATATTGGCAGTTTCACTGAAGAGCTCTTTGGAGATTCTGGAGAAAGAAGTGGATCAAATATATCGTATGTCAACTAATTACTCAAGAAGGAATAAAACACCTAGAGATGTTATGGTGAAGTTTGTTAGAAAAAGAACTAGGGATGCTGTGCTGCAAGCCAATAGTAAGATCCCCCTACAATTCAAGGGGGAAAAAGTGGCGGTGTTAAAAGAATTTCCTCAGACAACGTTAATGAAGCGAAGACAGTATTTTTTTTCTTACGGAGGAATTAAAGAAAAGAAACATCAGATTTAGATGGGAGAAAACAGAAGGGATAATGACAACCTTTAAAGAACAGAAATACTGGCTCACATTTATAGACAAAGCAAAAGACTTTTATGAGAGACTAATAAAAGACCAAGATCCAGGAAAAAATGAGAATAAATCCCCGAGACAAGAGCGCAAATTAGGCGCAGGAGCAATGCTGGAAAAAACAGTACCTACAACCCCAAGAAAAGGTAAAAAGAATAAAAGAGCAAGGTTCAACTCCCCGAAATATGACATGCTAGGAACGGATAATGAAGATGAGGATACCTCGAACCCAGAAGAAGAAAGAGACAACCCCGGCTTGGATCAAGAAAAGTCTAACAATGATAAGTGAACGACAAATAAAATTTCTATCTTTGAATGTGAATGGTCTTAATTCTCCAAACAAAAGAAAAGCATTGTTTAATTAATTAAAGAGAGAAAATTATGACATCATAGCATTACAGGAAACCCATATCATGCACAAACATGTAGCCCATTTAACAAATAAGAAGTTAGGCAAATTATACTACTCCTCTTTTGAAAAAAAGAAAAGAGGAGTAGCTTTATATATTAACGAAGATTTACAATCGGAATTAGCCTTTAAAGATCAGGAGGGAAGATTTGTGGCAGTTAAAATCATATGTGAAAACCAAAGATTACTAATTTGTAACATATACACTCCAAATGGTCCCAAAGTTAAATTTGTGGAAAATCTTAAAGGGAACATAGATGACACAGAATTCGATGACCTCATTGTTTTTGGTGACTTTAACGGGGTACTGGACAGTCAATTAGATAAAACAAAAATTCGGAAAAAAGGCCCAAAGGGGTCAGTGGCTACCTTACCCAAAATATTTTTAGAGTTTAAGAAGGAACAGGATTTGGAAGACGTCTGGAGATGCAAAAACCCTACAAAAAAAGATTACACATTTTATTCTCACAGACACCAAGCATGGTCTAGAATAGACATGTGTTGGGCAACTAACAATATCACTACGAAAATATGGGATATAAACATATTGACAAGAGATATCTCATATCATGCTCCTATAGAAATCATCTTGAATCAAAAGAAACCAAAAGGGAAATGGAGATTAAATGAGAACTTAATAAAAAAGGAAGAGGACATAACAAGATATAAAGACCTGATTGATAAATACATGGAGATAAATGATATCGCAGGAATACATCATAATGTGGTATGGGATGCCTCGAAAGCAGTGTTAAGAGGTCATCTTATCCAACACAACGCCAGAAATAATAGACACAGACAGAAAGACCTAAAAGACATTATAAATAAAATAAGAATAAAAGAAAATGAACTGAAGAATAAACCAGGAAACAAAGCCATACTTAAAGAAATCGAATTACTTCACCAGAAAAAATCTAATAGTGAAATAGAGGACCAAGCTAAACAGCTAAAATTTTTAATACAATACCATTTCGAAAACGCAAACAAATCTGGTAAATGGTTGGCCAAATTAGTTCGGAAAAAGAGACAAACTCAATGGATAGTTAAAATTAAGAAAGTAAACGAGGAAGTAACAACAGATAAGGAAATTTTGGCGGAATTTAAAGAATACTATGAAAAGCTCTATGCGAATGATGGTATTCCAAAACAGGACATAGTTGAATATTTAAGTAAATTTAGTATTTCTAAAATTACGGATGCCCAAAGAGAAGACTTGAATAAAGAAATTACTGAGCAGGAGATTGAGGCTGCTATAAGAAAAAATGGATGCAAATAAAGCGCCAGGCCCAGATGGCTTTATTGCTGGGTACTATAAAGTGTTCAAGAAGGAGCTTATGCCAATGTTAAAAACCGTAATGAACAGGGAATCCCGCAGACATGGAATTTAGCAGAAATAATAGTAATTCACAAAGAACAGTCAGACCAAACGGATGTACGGAACTACAGACCAATCTCACTCTTGAATGTGGATTACAAAATTTTTACAAATATTCTGGCCCAAAGATTAAAGAATTTCTTAAGCAATTGGATAGGGGAAGAGCAGGTTGGCTTCTTACCTAAAAGAAATACGAAAGACAATATGAGAATAGTGGTGGACATGACTGAATACTATGAAGCCAACCCCCAAAAGGAAACGGCCTTCCTTGCAGTTGACGCAGAGAAGGCGTTTGATAATTTGAACTGGGACTTTTTCAAGACTCTTATGAAAGAAATGGATCTGGGCTTTCAATTTATAACAGCAATAGAAGAAATTTATAAGAATCAAAGGGCTAGAATCCAAATAAATGGACAAACATCAGAAGAATTTAAAATAGAGAAAGGTTCCAGACAAGGATGCCCCATATCCCCCTTGATCTTTATTATGTCGTTAGAAATTCTGATGAAAAAGATAAAAGAAGAGGATAAAATCAACGGGGTGAAAATTGGAAAACAAGAGTATAAGGCCAGAGCCTATGCGGACGACATAATTGGAATAATAGAAAATCCACGGGAGAATATTAAGAATTGGTTAAATACTATTGAGGAATTTGGGAAACTGGCTGGATTCAAAATAAATAAAAATAAAACTGTAATTCTAACGAAGAACGTGGCAAAGGATAAACAAGAAGAACTAAGGAGAATCTCAAGTCTCCAAATAGTAAATAAGATTAAGTATTTAAGCATCTGGATAACCGTTAAAAATGGTCAGCTTCTATCAAATAATTATGAAAAACTCTGGAAAGAAATTAGAAAAGATTTGGAGAAGTGGAAATTTCTAAACCTTCTTTGACGGGAAGAATTGCACTGATTAAGATGTCAGTTCTACCGAAATTGCTCTCTTTATTTCAAAATATTCCCATAGTCAGAAATATTAAGAAATTTAAGGAGTGGACAAAGGACCTTTTAAAATTCGTCTGGAAAGGGAAAAAATCAAGAATAAAATATCAAGTGCTGACTAATAAAAAAAATAGAGGAGGATTTGGTTTACCTAACTTTAAGTTGTACCATGAGGCATGTGCCCTGATCTGGATAAAAGATTGGATTACACTGAAGAAAGAAAACCTCCTGACATTGGAGGGCCATGATTTCCGGGTCGGGTGGCATGCATATGTATGGTACGGAAAAGAGAAAAAGGAAAGAAACGTTGGTAATCACTTTGTCCGCTCCTCTTTACTCAGAACCTGGGATAGATATAAAAATCATTTTTACCCTCTCTGGACTTCATCAATGGAAGCTAAACAAAGAAGGTTATTAGGTTGGACTGTCTGGCCAACATATAAAGAACTTTTAAAACAAGGTACAATGGAAAAAATAAAATCCTCAAAATGGAAACAAATGCATAACAAAACTATATGATAAGCTGTTAGAATGGTCTACAGAGACCGAATTAATAAAAAACTGTATGTTAAAGTGGGCGGAGAATTTTAAAAAACCGATAGCATTGGCGGACTGGGAAATAATGTGGAATAAAAAACTTAAGTATACTTATGCCACTGATCTCAAAGAAAACTGGATGAAAATGTTCCATAGATGGTACATGACTCCAGTGAAATTAAATTACATGTATAAAGAAGTATCAAAAAACTGTTGGAAATGTAATGAACACGATGAAAGTTTCTTCCACTTATGGTGGAGTTGTGAAAAAACCCAGAAATATTGGAAAGGTATCCATGAAGAAATGCAAATAATTTTCAAGAAAAAATTTCCGAGAAAATCCGAATACTATTTATTGGGAATAGTAGACGGTGATATACATTTGGATACAAATGAAGACATTTTATTTACATATTTGACTACAGCTGCCAGAATCATATTTGCGCAAGTATGGAAGCAGAAAGAAGTTCCGGCGAAATTCCAGTGGATAAAGATAAATGAGATCAAGGACATGGATACACAATAGCAATAGCAAAACAAAAGAAACTCCCCAGGGACTGCATTGTGCAATTTGTCACAAGAATATGCAAAGATATTATTTTGAAGAAACAATATGAATCCCCCATTATAATAGGGGGAAAGAAAATTTTGATGCTAAAAGAGATCCGTGGAATATTCTTGAAAAAAAGGAAAGACTTTGCTTTCCTAGTGAGCAAACTCAAACAGAAGAAGATATCCTTTCGATGGCTCTACCCTCAAGGAGTGGCCTTTTATTACAAAACCAAGAGACATTCTATTTCTGATACCATGAAGGCTGAGCAGTACTTAAGAAAATACCACAAGGACTTTGACGCTGAAGAAGACTCCCAGGAGGAAGAAGAAAGACAAAAAAAGACAAGGACATGGCAGAAATAAGAAAGAGAACTTGGGGCAAAACCATCAGTTCCATACAGAAGAAGAGAAGGAGCCAGAGCAGGAGGAGGAGAAAGAAACGCTAGTTGTTCCAGAAGAAGAGGAAGAAGAAGAGGAAGTTGGGTAGCAGTGGACTCTGTTTGAGAAAGTTATATAACTTATATAAGTTTATCTAAGGGGGAGATGGGGCGGGGGGCGGGGGGAAGCAGGGTAATTATAAAATGCACTGTTAAAATGGGCACCAAATCTCTGAATACTATTGTTTGGAATACGAATGGCTTAAACAGTGGATCAAAGCGTAAGAAAGTATTTCATTTCTTGAAGAAAATTAAGCCTGATATAGCTTGTTTAGTGGAATCCCACATGGTAGAAAAGGATATACATCTATTTGGGCAAGAAAGACTGGGCCAGTTATTCACCTCTTGCAATTGTAAGAAAACCAATGGGATTGCAATATACATTAAGAAAATGCTGTACCCTGAAGTAATTTTCTCAGATAAGGAAGGCAGGATTCTTATAATCAAGGTTCTCATCCAGGGTAAATCAGTTCTCATAGTAGGTATCTATGCCCCCAATACCAAACAAAGTGAATTTTACAAGACACTTGCGGGTATACTTGCCGAATATGGTGAAAAAGATATGATTTGGCTAGGTGACTTTAATGGGGTCATGGATACAAAGTTAGATAGGAGTAATAGAATAAAAAAAGACAAGAAAGAAGGCAGATTACCGGGTGCTTTTTTGAAAGAAATACATCAATGGGATATGTTCGATATCTGGAGAACTCTCAATCCATCTGGGAGAGAATTTACATACTACTCCCACAGACACAGATCAGCCTCCAGAATTGATACGGTATTTGGTACAAAAGACATCATCTGCAGAACAGAAAAGATAGAGATCCTAGCAAGAACATTTGCAGACCATAATCCGATTCTATTGAAACTAAGAAAAGAAAATAGCAACAGGGGGGGGTTGGAGAATGAACGATTATATTCTGAGGATACAAACACATAGAGATAAAATTGGAAAGGAATTAAAATACTACCTGAAAGACAACACCAATGATAACCTAGAGGATAGGGTGGTTTGGGAGGCTGGAAAAGCTGTAATAAGAGGGGTATTAATTCAGCAAAATTCAATTTGGTACAAAGATAATAATAAAAAGCAGCTAGAGTTATTAGTCAAGATTAGAGGAAAGGAAATAGAGCTGGAGAGGAAAAGAGGGCAGCGAAAGGAAATTCTGGCAGAATTGAAAAACTTACACCAGCAATATGACCTCTTGATTGCTAATGATATTGAGAGGAAAATCAGGTACAATAGGTACAACTTCTTTGAGAATGCAAACAAGCCAGGCAAATTTCTTGCCTGGCAGCTGAAAGGTACAAAGAAATCCCAACTGATTACCAGAATAAGAAACAATGGTGAGACAATTACAAACTTGCAGCAAATCCAGACAATTTTTGAAAAATACTACTCAAAGCTCTACAAAAAAGAACAGGAAGATTTAGACAAGACCATTCAATTTGTTAATGAGACCAAGATTGTAAGATTAACTGAAGCAATGAAAGCTAATCTAGATAGATTAATTTCACCAGACGAACTAATGGAAACAATAGATAAGATTAGGCCACATAAAGCTCCTGGCCCAGATGGTCTTTCCCCACTCTATTATAAAACGTTTAAAGAAGAGCTGACACCATTACTGGTATCTGTAATGAATAAAGTCTTGGAAAAAGGTGAGATTCCAGATTCTTGGAAAGAATCCACAATTGTACTAATCCCAAAATCAGATAAAGACCTAGACCAAATTAAAAATTACAGACCTATCTCGCTTCTAAATTGTGACTATAAATTATTTACTACAATCTTGGCAAACAGATTCAAACAGACATTAGCAGAAATCATTCATAAGGATCAAGTGGGATTTCTACCTAATAGATACCTGAGCCAAAATGTCAGAACAATTCTGAATGTTTTGGAGGTAGCAGAGAGCGACCCCAATAAAGATTTAGCATTGTTTTTTTTGGATGCGGAAAAAGCTTTCGACCAGGTCAGCTGGGTTTATTTGGAAAAGGTCTTGGATTTATATGGGGTGGGCCATCGCTTTAGAAAAGCAGTGGGGGCAATATATTCTAAGCAATCTGCTAAGATAAAAATAAATGGACAGCTGACAAAAGCCATAGATATACAGAAAGGGACTAGACAAGGCTGTCCACTTTCGCCATTACTATTCATTTTGGGATTGGAAATTTTGAGTATAAGAATTAGAGATGACAATGAAATTGAAGGGTTCAAAGTAAAAGGCCAGGAAATCAAAATCAGAACATATGCAGACGATATGGTTTGTATTTTATCTAATCCAACACAGAGCATTCCAAAATTATTAGAGGTAATCAAATTGTATGGAGAGGTTTCGGGTTTTAAAATAAATAAAGATAAATCTAAATTTATTACAAAAAATTTAGACACTAAAATTATTAGGAAATTAGAGGAAGCGGCTAACTGTAAAGTAGTCCCAAAGATAAAATATTTGGGAATAACTATCACAAGCAGGAACATCGACTTGTTTCAAAATAATTATGTGAAGACATGGTCGGAGATCAAAGGAAATTTGAACAATTGGCAGAAGCTACCATTAACATGGCTGGGCAGGATTGCAATTATTAAGATGATGATACTTCCCAAAATGCTTTTCTTTTTCCAAAGCATATCTATTATTAAAGGGACTAAAATTTTCAATTTGTGGAAGAGGGATATCATGAATTTCATTTGGGCAGGGAAAAAAGCCAGGATTGCTTACAAAAATTTAATTGATACCAAAGAGAGGGGAGGACTAAATTTACCAGATTTAAAAACCTGCTATGAGGCCGCCTGCATGAGCTGGCTCAGAGATTGGATACAATTCCGGAACATAAATCTACTAAATTTAGAAGGACATGGAATCAGGTATGGATGGCATTCTTACCTCTGGTATGAAGGAGAGAGATTAAATAAGGCATTCAATAAACATGTAATTAGGGGAAGCTTAATAGATGTTTGGAAAAGATACAAATTAGGGATGGAACCCAAAACACCCCTGTGGCTGAGGCCAATAGAAGCCATTGGGAGACCCATCTGCAAGGATGATGTCAGAACATACGGGGAACTACTTATCAGGTCCAATGGCCAATGGGCACTGAGGGGAAAAGACGAATTGGGTATTAAAGATTGGTTCCGATATCATCAATTATACGATAGATTCAAAAAAGACGAGAAGAGGGGATTTGCTTCCAAAAAATCAGATCTGGAAACTATATTAGATAAAGGGGAAAAAGGATTAATAGCCAGATTATACAAATATATTCTACACTATAATTTGGAAGATAATCGTGTTAAAACCCCCATGATCTCATGGGCAAAAGATTTAGAGAGAAGCATAGATTTTGACATCTGGGAAAACCTGTGGAACAATGGATTTAAATTTACAGTGGCAGCTTCAATAAGAGATAATGTATATAAAATGTTCTACAGATGCTACATAACTCCAGCCCTCCTAGCCAAAATGGACAATTCACAAACAGGATCCTGTTGGAGATGCAAAAGAAAGAAAGGGACTTTCTTTCACGTATGGTGGTCGTGCGAACTGGTGCAGATCTATTGGAAAAGAATAATAAAGGAAACAAATAAAATGATTTACAACAAAGTAAAAAAGAACCCAGGGATGTGCCTATTAGGGATATTCAGAGACAGCTTAGAACAGCCAAAGAGAGAAATCCGTGCAGCCGCAAAGATACAGCTTTGCGGCTGCACGCATTACAATTGCCAAAAATTGGAAAGGGGAGAAAACATTAAGCATCAAAGATTGGAAGGATAAATTGTGGGATTATGCACAAATGGCTAGGATTTCAAGCAATTTGAAATATGAAAATAATGAAATATTTGAAAGAAACTGGAAGCTGGCCTTAGCATACTTGGAGAGCTAAAGAAATAAAAACAAGAGGAATTTATTGAATTAGAAGTATAGAGGGTTAAATAAGTTGTGCATAAATCCTGCGTGGATTAGTGACAAAAGTCAAGGTGATGGGTAGCACTGGGGGTGGGTGGAGGGGTAACTGTATGGAGGGTTGTTTGTGTATGTGTGTTTGTTTGTGTATGTGTACATTTTTGCAACATATATGGTTGGTGTATTATCTTTTCGAAATAAAATTTAATTAAATAAAAAAAGGACATGGATACACTAACTTTTTTATTAAAAAAGAATACTGGCAATCCAATAAAACAGACAAATTGGTCAATAATTGAAGATTATATTGGAAATAGATTAAAGGATTTTAAATTAAATACAGTGGTAATAAAGATATATAAGGTTAAGTATACTAAAGAGATTGACAAAAGGGAAAGAATCGGGCAGAATCAGAAAAAGTCCAATTTTATTTATTTATTTTATTTTATTTTTATTTTATTTTTTTATTTTTTATTTTTACTTCAAACCCATGGACAATTTTTTTGTTGTTTTTTCTCCTTTTTTCCTCTTTTTTGTCTCTGTAATTTTTCCTACTTTTCTATCTTCTTCAAATTATTCTCCCTCTTTCGTTGTAGTTTGTGATATCTTAATAAAAATTTATTTTCAAAAAAAAAAATGGGGGCAGAGAGACCAACCAAAGCAGAAACCATGTTCTCTTTGTGTTGTGACATTCCACAGATATATAAAACTCATATTGCCTAGTTTCCAACATACCCCTCAACCTCTGAGGATGCCTGCCAAACGTCAGGAGAGAATGCTTCTGCAACATGGCCATAAAGCCTGGAAAAATTCACAGCAACCCATGTTCTCTTACCCAGTTTGCAGGGGAAATGATGGCTGACAGTCCTTATAAAGGAGGGTGGGTGGGTAATTATATTACAGTATAATTGATATAGTGTAATATAGCAATATTTAAAACTGATATTGTACTATGTTAATAATATATTGTATGTATATATACCTTGTAAGCTGCTCTGAGTTCCCTTCGGGGTGAGAAGGGCGGCATATAAATGTCGTAAATAAATAAATAAATAAATAAATAATTTGGCAACTATCTTTTATTATATGGCTGGAGTTGTTTCAGACTTGCACCTGAACCTAAGGACATCCAACCCCAAATTGGGAAACAAGTCGTCCAGGAATACCTGGCCGCTCTAAATGAGTTCAAGTCCCCAGGGCCAGATCAACTACACCCAAGAGTATTGAAGGAACTAGCGGAAGTCATTTCGGAACCATTGGCAATCATCTTTGAGAATTCTTGGAGAACAGGAGAAGTTACAGCAGACTGGAGGAGGGCCAATGTGGTCCCAATCTTCAAGAAGGGAAAAAAGGATGACCCAAACAACTACCGTCCGGTCAGCCTCACGTCGATACCAGGCAAGATTCTGGAAAAGATTGTTAAGGAAGTGGTCTTCAAACACTTAGAAACAAATAGTCAACATTGATTTATCAAAAACAAGTCATGCCAGACTAATCTGATCTCTTTTTTCGATAGAGTTACAAGCTGGGTAGATGCAGGGAATACCGTGGATGTGGTGTACCTGGATTTCAGTAAGGCCTTCGACAAGGTCCCTCATGACCTTCTGGCAAGGAAACTAGTCCAATGTGGGCTAGGCAAAACTACGGTGAGGTGGATCTGTAATTGGTTAAATGGACGAACCCAGAGGGTGCTCACCAATGCTTCCTCTACATCCTGGAAAGAAGTGACGAGTGGAGTGATGCAGGATTCTATCCTGGGCCCGGTCCTGTTCAACATCTTTATTAATGACTTAGATGAAGGGCTAGAAGGCATGATCATCAAGTTTGCAGACGACACCAAATTGGGAGGGATAGCCAATACTCCAGAGGACAGGAGCAGGATTCAAAACGATCTTGACAGATTAGAGAGATGGGCCAAAACTAACAAAATGAAGTTCAACAGTGACAAATGCAAGATACTCCACTTTGGCAGGAAAAACGAAATGCAAAGATACAAAATGGGCGACGCCTGGCTCGAGAGAGGTATGTGTGAAAAAGATCTTGGAGTCCTCGTGGACAACAAGTTAAACATGAACCAACAATATGATATGGCACCAAAAAAAGCCAATGGGTTTTTGGTCTGTATCAATAGGAGCATAGTGTCTAGAGCTAGGGAAGTAATGCTACCCTTTATTCTGCCTTGGTTAGACCACACATGGAATATTGTGTCCAATTCTGGGAACCACAATTCAAGAGAGATATTGACAAGCTGGAATGTGTCCAGAGGAGGGCGACTAAAATGATCAAGGGTCTGGAGAACAAGCCCTATGAGGAGCGGCTTAAGGAGCTGGGCAGGTTTAACCTGAAGAAGAGAAGGCTGAGAGGAGATATGATAGCCATGTATAAATATGTGAGAGGAAGCCACAGGGAGGAGGGAGCAAGCTTGTTTTCTGCTTCCCTGGAGACTAGGACGTGAAACAATGGCTTCAAACTACAAGAGAGGAGATTCCATCTGAACACGAGGAAGAACTTCCTGACTGTGAAAGCCATTCAGCAGTGGAACTCTCTGCCCCGGAGTGTGGTGGAGGCTCCTTCTTTGGAAGCTTTTAAACAGAGGCTGGGTGGCCATCTGGCAGGGGTGATTTGAATGCAATATTCTTGCTTCTTGGCAGGTTGGACTGGATGGCCCACGAGGTCTCTTCCAACTCTTTGATTCTATGATTCTACAAGTGTAGTGATCCAGAGCCAGCACATACAGAGGCGCCCCACCTGCAACTATCATAATAGAGGAGGGCTGTGTGTTGGAATGCCCTTTGCATTAGCTCTCAAAAGCATTGGGATTAATGGAAATAGAAGAATAAGTGAGGAAGTTCTCTTGATTAACTAGCTCCGGGCAATTCATAGGAACCAAATGGTTGAAGTGGATTGCATTTCGCTAGCAAATGCTTCCTGGTCTGTTCTCTTACAGAATAATACCCACATTGAAAGGCTGAAAGGCATCAAATATGCCTGGAAATCTGGGCCTGGGAATTTATTCCAGGCACCCAAACCGAATTCATATTTAGTCTTTCTTCCAAACACAAAATCAACTTCCCTTCATTTTACTCATCAAAATTGCAAGGGTCGAGTGGAGAATAATTCTTCCGCTGTGACCGGAAAATCCTTACTGGTCTAGGGCAAACCAACCTACCTTATTTTTTGAGGTCCCTGAAGTGGTTTGTAAGGGAAAACAGGCTTTGTATAACTTGCTGGACTTCTGTTCACTGTTGTGGCTGTTTCCAATATCTATGTTTAAAACTGGATAACAATTTCAGGCTTTGGTTGTTTTGTACGCTGCGGGGTTTTTTTACACTGTTTTATCCTGACTGACATCAGCTGCTTTGTATCCCAAATTGGGAGAAAAGGCAGGAGAAATAAAGGTTGCTTACCTGTAACCGTACTTTTGGGTTTCCTTCGCGCATGCGCAGCAATCCGGAACTTCTAGAATTTTCAATGAATTTTAAATGATTATTTAGAGGTATAAATAAGCTCCGCCCATCCCCCCGCCCCCCGGTATACATGCCGTGGCGTGCGTCTGAGAGGTAGTTCCCCAGCGCCAAATAGTAGCTAGGTAGAGGCATGACAGAGGGGAGGACGGGCGGGTCATGCGGATTTCACGGAATGAACACTCGAAGAAATACGGTTACAGGTAAGCAACCTTTATTTATTCTTCGTGTCCTTCCGTGAAATGCACACTTTTGGGTGAATAGCAAGCTACTGACCTGGAGGTGGGTCATGCCACACAGGAAAAAAGTACTGCTCTGCCGAAGGCGGCATCCTTCTTGGCTAGTACATCTAGCTTGTAGTGAGATGCAAACGTGGAGGGAGTAGACCACGTAGCTGCTCTACAAATCTGGTCCAGCGGGACTCCATGCAGAAAGGCCTGGGAGGTAGAGACCAATCTGGTTGAATGGGCCACCAGTTGAGGTGGTGGTTGTTTATTTGCCAATTGATAGGCTAGGCGGATCGTAGAAACGATCCACGAGGCTAACCCCTGAGAAGATACAGGGTGCCCCAGTATGTCTTTCCTGTATTTTAAGAAGAGTTTAGGGGATTTTCTGTGAGGGGACGTCCTATGTAAATAAAAAGATAAGGCTCTTTTGACATCTAGTGAGTGGAGAGCCACTTCTAATGGAGAGGGAGGATCTGGAAAAAAGGCAGGTAGGATAATGTCCTGTGACATGTGGAATTGCGAAACTACTTTCATGAGAAAAGTGACATCGGTGCGGAGTACAACCTTGTCATCATGAAATCTAATGTAAGGTGAGTCTGATCAAAGGGCCGTAAGCTCACTTACTCTTCTAGCCGAGGTGATGGCTACTAGGAATGCAGTTTTCCAAGAGAAGTGAGTGATGTCATTCGAGGCCATGGGCTCGAAGGGGGGCTTCGAGCCCACTAGTTGAGATAGTACTAGTTCTAGGCTCCATTGGGGTGGGGGGAGGGAGGAAGGAGGGTGGATGTTTTTGTATCCTTTGAGAAACAATTGAATCAAGTGGTTTTGAAAAAGGGACGGCAAGCCATATTTTCTCCGAAATGATGAGATAGCAGCTAAGTAGCATTTGACAGAGGAGATTGAAAAATCTTTATTGGAGAGGTGAACTAGGAAGTCTAGCACTACAGAGATAGGTGCTGTGACAGGGTTGTGTCCAGCTGCCATCGTAAACTTTGTAAATGCGGACCACTTGTAGTCATATGATTTTTTGTGGCTGGTTTATGAGCAGCGAGGAGTATGCTTGATACTTCCTCTGATAGATTCATTGTGGTCTGATCCTCCATGCCGTCAGGCGGAGGGACTGAAGGTCTGGATGGAGGACTAATCCATTCTCTACTGTGAGAAGGTCTGGGGTTGAGTTGAGGCGAATGAACTCCTTGTTGGAGATTTGGAGGAGTGGGGCAAACCAGTGTTGCCGTGGCCACCAGAGGGTGATTAGGATGCAGTCTGAGTTGTCCTGGATTATTTTGGCTATAACAGGTGAGAGGAGGGGGAGGGGGGGAAACAGGTAGAGAAGGCCTGGAGTCCATTGGAAGAGGAACGTGTCCCCGAGACAGCCTGGGGATACGTGAGGGCGGAGTCTTGCGCAGTATAGTGGGCAATTGTGAGGGGTGAAGGTGCCACTCGTGATTGTTCTTTGCTGTCCTGCTCAGTGAGTCTGCTAGAATGTTGTCCTGCCCCGGGAGGTGAATGGCCGTGAGGAGGACGTTTCTCTGAATGCACCATTCTCAGATGCGTGTTGAGATTGATGTTAGTGTGTGTGACTTTGTTCCCCCTTGTTTGTTGATATAGTATTTGACTGCGGTGTTGTCCGTTACTATTTGGACTATGCAATTGGAGATGATGCGGGTGAAGGCCCGAAGGGCTTTCTCTACCTCCATCATTTCCAGGGCGTTTATGTGGAGATGTTGTTCTTGTGGGAACCAGTGCCCGCTAATTCTGAATCCCTTGAGGTGCGTTCTCCAACCTGAGTTGGAGGCATCTGTCGTGAGAGACATGGATGGCTGTGGTTGGTTGAACGGCATCCCTAAGCAAACATTGTGTGCTTTTGTCCACCATGAGAGGGAGTGTAGCACCTCTTGAGGTGGGTATAGGATTCGGGACTGCGGGTCGTGGAGGGGATCGAATGTCCTGATGAACCAGTTTTGAAGGAGCCTCATCCGAAGCCGGGCGAAGGGAGATACACTTGTGGTAGACAACATGTGGCCAAGTATAGACTGGATAGCCCAAGCTGAAGCCTGTTGGGAGCGTAGAAGGGTGGACGTAGCTTGTTGAAGCTTTAAGCGGTCTTCTGGGAGAAAGGCTCTTTGAAGTGTCGAATCTATGATGGCTCCTATGAATTGGATGCGTTGAGTCAGTTGAAGATGGGATTTTTCGTGGTTTACAACCAGACCGAGATCCTACAAAAGAGATAAGGTGTAATGAATATCTGTGTGTAATCTTGACTCAGAAGACGAGCTCAATAACCAATCATCCAGGTACGGAAAAACCGTTATACCTGCTGGCGGAGGTGCGCGGCTATGACCGCCATGCACTTTGTGAATACTCTGGGGGCTGTGGATAGGCCAAAAGGGAGGGAATTGAACAAGAAGTGGGAATTTTGAATTGCAAAGGTATGGAACCTCCGGTGTGACTGTCTCATTGAAATATGGAAGTATGCTTCTCATAGGTCCACCGTTGCCAGCCATGACCCTTTCGGGATGAAAGGGAGTATGTAGGGGAGGGTGACCATACGGAATTTTCGTGGAGTAATGAAGGTGTTGAGTTTGCGTAGGTCAAGGATGGGTCGTAGCCCACCGTCTTTTTTGTCTATAAGAAAATAGCGGGAGTAGAAGCAGGTACTGGATGAGTGAGGAGGTATGGTAGAAATAGCTCCCTTATGAATTAAAGAGTTTACCTCCTCCCATATGGTCTGGGAGGATTGGGTAAGGAGTATATTGCCAACAGGTGGGTAACTATCAAATTCAATTGCATATCCCCTTTCGACTATATCCAGGACCCACTTGTCCGTGGTTATGGATTGCCATTGTGGAAGAAATTGGTGTAATCTATTGAAGTAAGTGAGAGGTTGAGTGGGGGAGGATGGGGGGGGGTAATGGTATGCTAAAAGCAACGCTTATTGTTTGAGGCTCTGGTACCACGGTACTGACCTCTGGAAGGAAGCGAGGGGCGTCTTGTGGCTGCAGTGGGAGCATACGGCCTTAGTCGTCCTCTGTAGAATGAGGTGTTGTAAGGTCTGTTGTAATATTGGGGGCGATAGTAGTAGGAACCCCAGCGCTGTCGTTGGTAAGTATAAGGTTGTTGATCATACTTGTATACTGTTTGTTTCATCTTGTGGGAATGTTCCAACTGGGAGTCAGTTTTAGGATTGAATAAGCCTGCCTCATCCATTGGGAAGTCTTCGATGAGGGTGCGTTGTGATTGGGTGAGAATCGCCGCTCTAAGCCATACATGGCGGCGAAGGGCCACGGAGCCTGCAATAAGTTTCCCTGAAGTGTCAGCTGTATTTTTTGCTAGGTCCTTCTGAAGCTTAGCCAACAGAAGGGCCTCCTGTTGGAAGGCTTTTGCCAAAGGTTGGCCAGATGGCGGTAGTAAATCTAGATAAGGAGAGATTTTGTTCCAGAGAAAGGTCTGGTACACGCTCATATAAACCCCAGTGAGCCATGCGGGCGAAAAGGCACGCTGAGGAATAAAATTTTCTTGCCATAGAGTCCAGTTTCCTTCCTTCTTTGTCAGAAGGGGATGCCTGGTTTCTCTGGATGGGTTTTGGTTGGGCATCAGTTACTACGGCGTTTGCCTTAGGCATAGAATCATAGAATCATAGAATCTAAGAGTTGGGAGGCTGCAGACAAATCAATACGGTGTAAGTTTTCTGCTCTTTTAGGGGTTGCTGGAACTAGGGCTGGAGCAACTCCTGTATTATTTAGAATTTTTAGCAGGTATGGTAGAGTGGGCAACACAGTGGATGTAGGAGTTTGTTGTTCAGTAGAGGTAAAGCATGGGTCTGTTACTGTATCTGAAGGTTCAGGGTTGGTGAGATTCTATCAGGGGTGGCGAGCCTTATAAGGAGGGCTGAGAATCTTTTGAAATCTTCTA